>NW_028186279.1:677952-681339 GCF_003343005.1 Rhea americana
AGGAACAGACTCCTTTTCTGAAAAAGCCACAGATTGCTGAATCCAGGAGCCATCTAAATTTCACCACTTTGTCTGAAAATTATTGGAAGGCTTTAATTGTAGTGAGATGCTCACTGCTGCATTTTGTTCCTGTGTTTTTTCTGGTGAAGCCCTATAGGTCACAGAATTAGATTGCTGAGGAGAAATGTTATGTTTTTACGTATGTATGCTTACGTGTGTGCGTACATCTATACATCTAAAATACATGAAATGCATACACTTTTATAAAATATGTCTGTATTTTAAATATATATGCATATGGATGTGTGTGTGCACTTATATATAGAGAGAGAGGGAGAAAGAGATTAAAAAAAAAAAAAAAAAACAAGAACAGGTATGCACCATTAAATGTCTGAGCTTGGAGAGGGCAAAACCAGAAGAAATCATATTGTTTTCTTGTTATTATTATTGCTTAAGCTATGATTTACAGGTTTAGTTCTTTCAAGCTAATGCATACGAATGAATCGTATATGAATAAAAAAAAGGACAGAGATCCTTCTAATAATGAAATTACAYTAATAGTCATTCACCTTTACCTAAGAGGTTACGAGTTCATATGTCAACTCTATAGAATATTTTCCATAATTTGTTTGCCATTGTGGGCATTCTATTTATTTGTTTGCTACAAGGTATTGAAATATTCAGGCTACTCAGAATTAAATGCTTATTTGGCTAACAATGCTTATCTGTGAATTAATGGTATAAAACACGGAGCTTTCTAAAAGCCTGTCACTCAGTTTTATTTATGGAGATGCTACTGAGACAAGATTCAAGGTCTTTCAGAGAACACTAAAATATCTCAAGTTTAGGGGAGAAAAATATTATTTACATTTTTAACAACTTCATATAATTGTATAAATTACTGAACTGAAAACGTGTTCGCTCTTGCCACACACCAACTACCACCGCCCAATGAACCAGGAACGGTCTGTCGCACACGCAGCACCCGGAACGGTTCTGGCTTGAACTTTTCTATGTGCATGTGCCTGCGGGGAGGGAGTTTGGAGAGAAAAGAAATGGGGTTTAAAGACCTACGTAATACCAAATTCTTACGTGAACCATTCAATTTGAGACCCGAAAGCACACTTGATTTCGAATTTGCCATAAGGCAATATGGTTGTAACAGGGGTGAATCYGCAGTTCTGTTAGTCTATCCAGCCTGTCAGTGTTATCTGAACCCTTATTTTCCTTAAGGGGCTCACTCAGCTGTCCTAATAGGAATACAGTGATAATACAGTCATACGCATAATAAAAAAGAGCTTCAAAATTATAGTCTGCTTAGTAATAATGCGGTGCTGTGCTGGAATGATTGGCAACTGTTGATCCAATTATATAACYGGTTGCTTCTTAAAAATCAGGGATGTGGGATTGATATATAATGTGCTGTAAAGTGTAAAAGAACTGGACAGGAAATAAGGCGGGTTGGATTTTTTAGTGCTTTGATCAAATTAGAACCAGGTTGATGAAAGGAAATGCCTTGGGTTCTCTGCTTGAAGTTTTGCGTCGTACAAAAGGCTCCCGAAATGATCAATTTTGCACATGTCACTCAGCGGGTTCAGAGGGAGCAAGGCTGYGTCTGCGCAGGGGAGAGTCTCTGCGGCGGATCGCTCCGAACGCCAGCCCGCGCACGCAGCCGGATCTGGCCGATGCTCAGCGACGAGAGCGAGGAGCCAAAGGAGGGACTACAGCAAATTGCGGGAATACCCCAACACCTGCCGGTTCGTTTTTAAGGCTGCTGCACAGCCTTTGCTTTGAGTCAAGAAACACAGCTCTAGAAAGACACATGAGGGTCATCCGGTGAATCCCCCAGAAATAAATGCAGAATTCTCTTTGCTCCTGTTCTTTTAAGCATTTATCTAGCTAACTCACTAACTAGCTTTCATCCATTGTAAACCTCTGCCTGTCCCCTGCTTTTAAAACAGCTACTATTATTTATGAAGTGCTGTAGATGTGCAGAGAGAAGCATGGGGACTTTTTGCTCTTATTCTTCCTTGAGGACAACTTAAAAGGAGAGAAGAAAGCGAGTATGAAAAGGCACCTTGCAGGTAAGACTGTGGTCCTTCTGTGGCTTGGTCTGTCTCTGAAGAATGGCTCCATAGCGGTTAGGCCTGTATGAGACACAACCTCTCTGCTACTTTTCTGGGAACAATATTGCTCTGCACTACATGCCACTTAATCTAGCGATTAAAATCCCACAGTTGCAATCTCAACGCTTTAACGTTTCGGCACTGCTCATATACATGCTGGAGACCCATCTCCCCCTCATWACTCTTATCCCCAAATCAGGAATCATGTAAGATTTCAAGTGAGACACCGGAGTCCCGGATACACCAACACCTCTGCCAAGGAATATAGTGAGGAGATCCAGTAATAAGTATGTTGGGGTGGGACTGGCGGAGATACAGAAACAAGYGACTACCAAAGCCAGGGTGCCACAAAAATTCTGGTGACACCCTCTTCAGCAAGGGAACAGGGGGACACTTCTGAAGGAGCCATYGACATTAAAATAACCTGCTGAATTTCTGCTGTCCCTCGGGATAGTGGAAACTCTTTTTTGGGGGGAGGGCTTGATTCCTTCTGCAAGAAGGAATCATCTCCAGAAAACAGTTTTTCCAGAAATACAATTACGGGCCTGGCAGCACTGRCGGATTGGTGCAGTAACCTTCACCCAGGCCCTTCCAATTCAGTTTTGGGTGGAATTACATCAAATTGCAGTGGATATTTGAGTTGGGTGCAGAGTAGTGGAATAGCTGCCCATTTCCTCACCAAAGCGGCTCTTTGGTTGACTGGTGTTCCCCAGGAACACCAGGAAACACTGCACAGCATCAAAAATGACAGGACATCACAGCGCAACTCCACTAAAAAAGACGCGTGGCGTATTACAGGAATAATATTTTTTCCCCGTTCCGAGCCTGGAGTTCGAGAAATGCCTTGGCGATTCGTACGCGAGACGCTCCCGGACCCCGGCGGCAGACCTGCACCGCCTCGCGCGGCGTAACGCCCCGCCGCCGCCGCGGTCCTTCTTCCCAGCCCCGACACCCCTGAAAGGCACGGTCCCTCGCCCCAGCCTGGTTGCACGCAGCCGAACAAAAAAGCCTCCGAGGAGCCGGCACCCGAGCCGCGCGCCAACACGCGGCGCCCGCCGAGATCGGAGGACGCGGATCGCACGCCCACCCGGGGCTCCCGAGAGAGCTCGCCTGCGGTTCGAGTCTCACTCTGCTCCCTGAAAACATGTTCTGTCACGAGAACGCAAGAAACAGGATGAAATGAGTATGCTTTAAATGATACGGTATTATTCAAAGTATTTATGTGTTATTTTTGCTTTCTTCTTCCCCTCTTTTTCCTTTC
>NW_028186279.1:681352-689495 GCF_003343005.1 Rhea americana
TTTTTTTTTTTTTTTTGGTTAGATCACACTTAATATGATTCCATGACATCAATGCTGTGGATGGAATCGAAAACTGTATTCTTCTAAATGTGTTCTTAACATCCCATTTTTTACACAGCTGCCAGGGGCTATTCTGCATTCCCACAACTGCTACAAATGTAACATATTGTTTTGCAATAAAAATTAGCTATAAAAGTGTGAAAAATACCAGGGATCCAAATGTGAGAAACAAGAGAAGGGGGTATGGCTTTCGCACCCTGTTAGTGGACATTTTATTTATTTTTTCAAATGGAGTAGGCATATTTATAGCTACTGTATTTCAATTAGCTCTAATTTCACACATTTTATGCAAATTCCAAGCATTTTAATTGCAAATGAGAAGGGAACTTATTTTTAAAAGTGGAGCAACACAACATTTCAGATTATTCTCAATTTTAATTCCAAATTTGTCTACATCTCTRTTAAAAACTTTTAAAATCTCAATTACACTGTGACTTAAAATTAGGTGCAATTTAAAACAAAAACAAAAAAAGAGACATACCTACCCATTAGTTGTATCTCCAAAATCTATTTCACACATTCTTAAATCTTTTCTTGTTAGGTCAAAATTTTTAGGTAGGAAAGTTTAGGAAGTTGAAAATGATATTATTAATYGGTGACACGTTATTTCAACAGGACTTGGTAATTTAATAGTATTGTCCATAACTGATGAAAATTAATACATTATCCCACCRTGTTTCCGCTTGCTGTCTCCGTGGCTTCGCTAACCTAGGGCGTGGGTTATTAGCTCAGTCCTTGCTTAGCTGTCATTCAATGGGAAATTCTCTCAACAGGCTGAACCACAACTCAGCCCTTGGCTGGCTGAAAACTCCTGCCAGACGTTAAAAAGCGTTAGTGACGAATGTAGCTCTTTTCCAAGCAGAATTCCCCGGCAGCTTACTCTTACTGAACGTTAATAAGCACGTGGCCTTCAACGCCCGGGGGAAGCGCTGGTGGCAAACGCAGGAGCAGGCGAGGTCACGCTGCTGGCCAGCGCGGCCGATCTCCCCGCCGCTCCGGGGGCCCCGCGGAGCCCAGCCCGCCCTCCGGACCGGCCCCGCAAAACCGGCGCGATTCCCAGACCGCACGGCATCGACTGAGARCAAACCCGCTTTGAGCCGAAGTATTGATTTTGGCGCTACCTTTGGCCCCCGAGCAGTTACCCCCGGTCCTGTCTTTAATATGCACGTCGTCAGGTTGACTTGCACGCATCCATCCTCAGGCTTAAAATCCCACACGTGCCTGGGGACCTGTCTGAGCTGAGAACATCTGACTTCTCACTGCCCAGCGTAAAGATCTTTAAAAGTTCCAGCTGTTTACTGAAACACGTAAAATAATTTTATTACAAAGGAAAACTTCCTACATTTATTGTCTGAAACACTTTCCCCCCCCGCTTTCTTTCTATGTGGTAATTTATTTAAATGTCTAGCCTATGCATTCAAAAAAATGAGACATAGCACTTCAGTTAAGACATCTGTATTTCAAATAACATCTCCAGAACTGTGAGCAGCTCTGTTAATACTCTTTTTATTTGATTAGGGTAGTCTGCTGCTGTGCTGTCTTAATCTTTATCCTCTACCTTTTAACCAATCAATATTTTAGGGTTATAGATTTGGAAGGTAGATGATAATTCTGCAGATAAACTCTCTAGGCACTGCTGACATGGTGAGGTTGCATATTTAATATCTTTTCAGAGGATTCACAACTCCAGCAATGTAAGTATCTGCCCAGAAAAAAACGTTAAACCTTAAATTTTCAAAGCTGCGTGCAGGGATTTGGCCACCTGACTCCTATTAATGTCAGTGAAAATTTAGGAGTAAGAAAGGCAACGTCTTTTCCCTCAGATCATTTCTTCTTTGAAAGGAACCAGAGAACGAGAGAAAGGAAATGAAAAGCAAGTAGGTACCACAGACTGCGGCTAGCAAGGCCTGCTACCGAGTGAGGAAGTGTACAGAAGCAGAACATTTGTTCACTAAAATTAGTGACAATCTCCACACTTATCAAAATAGGTAGGTTTGAGAAGTTCAGAGACACAAAAAAAATAGATTTTCTGTTTTTAAAGTGTCATTAAAATATATATTTTTTAATTTTGCCTAGCTAAAATTATCTGTTCCTTACAATATTCATTTTGCTGCAGATAAAATTAGGTGTCAGACTTCTGTTTATGGCCTAATTACCTTTTGTGGGGAAAAAAATAAGGGTAGGAAAAATAAAAGGAATAACAATAAAGCATAGTTATCTGCTGTCCCGTAGGTGGAGTCTTTTGTTCYGGGGTTACTGGCATGGATTCCACTAGCATCTGCTGTGCTACCCGAAGCCACATTTGCTTGGCCATCTTGGCCAGTCTGAGCTGCACCATCCTCTGTTTGCCCTCTTTATTTCCAGGTCTGAGGACACATAGGGCAGGACAGGTGCAACTGTCCCTCAGTTACTGGAAAAAAGCTAGGACTCCTGAAATAATTACAGTCCCCTTTAATGAGGAAGCATATCAGGGAAATCTGTGGGTAGCATCTTAGGAAAAGAGTTGCTGACAGGTAAATAGCTGTAATTTTTGCTTCAAATATTTGTCCATTTTGATTCCGGTCTTGGAAATGGTAAATCACTTCTGTGCTGGTTGGACTAGGAATCCCACTGAAAAGCTGCAAGACTTGTAGCCAAATGGACTGAGYGCAGCGCGACAAATGTTGGAAACCAGAACATTTTGGTCATCTCTAGGCATATTGCACGATCCTTCAGCTAAGGAACAAATACCACAAACACCAATATATTTCTTAATAGTTTTGCTTGTTACAGTAATAAGAAAGGCAGTATCCCCTCAGAGATAAATGAGACTTGGAGAACACTGGGACGTGAGTACATTGGTTCATCTCAAACTCTAAAGCTACTTTGACCAGGAGAAAGTAAAAAGGTGCGTATAAACCGGTTCCCATAAGACAAATATGAGAATTGAACTCCTTCAAGCTGACATCCTGTCTACTAAATGGGTCCCCTGTGGGTCTGAGAGTGGAAGAGAATATTTCCCTTCCATACATGAAGAGAAGACACTAGACACAGTCTGTCTCTATTTGTACAGCATTCACGTTAATCAAGTTGCAGCCACRATGCCAGTTAAACTATAACTCCACCTGGCAAAGCTTAGGAACAGAAAATGTAGAAGATGAGCGAATCTGGCCTCAGACAGGAGTTGTCCTTTGAAGCATTCTTTGGAGCACTGCCATGAGATCTGCCCAGCTACATTTTTCAATATATTTGATGAACAAGGAATGTATATGTGTGTTCATTTCACAAGATGTTAATGTCTCTTTCGTGGTAGGAAAAATCCTGCTCCCTGGATGTGATTCTAATCAAATTTGACACACGGTATTTGTAAACATACTTCAGTGTCCCAACCTATTTACAGTGTTTACATTAAAAACCCTGAAATCTCCTCAGCCCCTGAAAAGTTAATCCAGTAAAAATATCGACTGGCTGTCAATTGAGCATTATTGACTTGCTCCAGGACTATGCTTTATTGCCTTTAACTGATGRAATTTGTTTTCTATGCTAACTTTAATTTCTTCTTTTGGCCCATTTTGGGCCAAATGGCATTTGCTAGACTGCACCTCTTCCACTCCTGCAATGGGGCTATCTCTTCTGGTTAGCTAGAGCGGTGGAACAGCCTAAGTACTTTGTCCTATGCGACAGAAACCTTGCAGAAGGAAGGCAACAACCCATTCTGCAATGCACCTGGGCCAATATCAGTCCTGTAAACATTTGGTTCACACCACCTCCAGCGCAGCGACTGCTCTCCTTCCAACTGCAAATGTTTGTACAGAGCAGGCTTCAGCAGTGTTCCGGGGACAGGCTGCAAGGGTCTACGGACCTGTCAGCAGGGTCGTGAATGGTAACCAGGAAAAGGAAGCTTATTGTCAGGAGGTGTAAATTCACTATTTGGCAGTCCACATCTGCACTTTTTTTATTATTATTTTTATTTTTTTATTTTTTTTTTAGGAATTCTCACACTGGAAAAGCTGAAAATCTTAGATGCCTTGGTGTCTCTTTATCAGGAACATTACAAACCAGGTGGACCAAAAACCAAATTTTGACACACATCCACCCTATCTGGAACACATGAGAAATCATATTTTAGCCTTTCTAATTTTATTTATAGTTTCTGGGTACAGCAAAACAGAAACCAAAACTAGCAACTTTCACAACATTCCTGATTCTGCAACAAATCCCATCAAGCTTTTTCATTTTTACTAAAATGTCTCTCACAGGTCAAACAAAATCAACAATAAATCTTAGGAAGGATTGGATATTGTTAAACTGTAAAACCCAAAATCTACTATGAAAGATTTATCAGGACTCATAAAACCTGAACCTGTTTCAGTCAATGCAAAGAAGGACAGAAGGGTATAATGGTAGGCAGGGAAAGAAGTGAAGATCTTGCATGGACCTCATAAGTCAAAGAGTAGATACTACTCTCAGACCTCAAAACAACATTTACAAAACAAGTTGGTGAAAATCCCTTCTAAAGAAGACATAGATTTTTTTTTCTTTTTTTTCCCCAGAGGAACGTAATGGAATAGACACTTACTATTTRCAGGAGCACTAACTGTTTTTCCACATATGGATGCTTTTTGCACAGTASAGAACTCCGAGGTGGTATTTGGTGCTGAGACAAGATGCTGCCATCGTCTCCTTCTCTTCTCATTGACAGTCTGGTGAGAGAGGGGGGCAGAGAGAAAAGGTGTTCCATTTAAGAGGTTAGAAAACACTTATACTAAATTCAAACCAATATTAAACATATTATTGTGAAAACATGTTCTGGTTTCAGGTACTAAAAGGGCTAAATGTGGAGAAATAATGCATGCGTTGTCCTTCCATCTGAATGGGAAATGCGGTTGCTGCGGGTGGGCAATCTCTGCCCACTATTCGTATAGAAATTTCAGATCTCTAAGGCCTCGAAAGGCAATCAAAATTGCGCCGTGTTTGTTACAGATTTATAGTAYGGTCCAGTCAAATTAAAGCACGATCATTCCCTGTTGGAATGAATTTAGTAGATGCCTTACCTTGATAGGCCTTTTCTCACACTTGTGCACAAACATGGGTATATGCCTAATTGCTACATCTTCATTTAACACTCCTAGTTTATTWTTTTTTTTTAATCTCTAGCTCAGGTGATGAGACAACCCAATTCTTTTACTGGAACATCTTCAGATTACTTTTCTGGGAACTGAACAAAGTCATGATGACAGTATTGCTCTTCAGACTGCCAACCATACAGCAAGTATTTCTTGTCTGATTTATTTATTTTTCATTTTAGCTTTTACCATCCACTTTTTCTACAAGACCTCCTTTCCTTTTAAATGAGGGGCTTCTCCTAAACATTTGGAAAAACAGGAGAATCTACCTTGCAATAC
Organism: Rhea americana; assembly: GCF_003343005.1. Lineage (NCBI taxonomy): Eukaryota > Metazoa > Chordata > Aves > Rheiformes > Rheidae > Rhea > Rhea americana. The sequence goes on from NW_028186279.1 coordinate 686,797, forward strand.
TAACTATGCCAAGGCTGCACCTGCCCTCTCTTAAAATCCTTTGGCTGACTGAAACAAGGTGAAATACTGTTATTTTCCTTAGTTCACTGACTACTAAGTTTGGGTTGCCTTTTTTTCTTTTCTTTCCTTTCCTTTTCTTTTTTTTTTTTCTTTTTTTTTAAGGAGGGGGCTGATTAGGTAAGACCTTTTCTTTTCCTTTTCCTTTAACAACGCATGCGTTATCATGCAACTCATGTCATCTCCAAATCAATGTGAAGTGTCTGTTTTAAGCAGCTCAGCTAACAGTCTCCACGAGCATCACAGCAGAACCACCACAGGTCCAGTTTTTGGAGACCATCTCGTCCTCTCTTCCTTCAGCAGACCCTCCTGCTCCTCGCTGCTGTCCCCACTGGTGGTGAGGAGCGAGAACCATGAGAAGCACCTGTCTGATGACAAGAGAGCCAAGCGGGGCTGCCCAAATGAAAACCTGCTAGAGAAGACCACCCAACTCAACTGTCCCTGTCCTCTACAGGATGTTGCTAGAAGATACAGTTATCCCATGAATGTTACTCTGATATTTAACTCTAGAGAGGAAAATTAGTGTCCTAACAGACCTCTTCCTATTTCATCAGCTTTAGCCACATAAAAAGAAGTTCTCCATTTAGGCAATCGGTCTGATATTATCCTTGTTCCTACAAATACCCTCCTGCATGAAAAGCCCTCGGGCACTTGCAATTTAGCTAACCCGCGTTACCCCTGCGCTCACGCTTCCAGCAGCACCGCGGCTGGGGCCGGGCAGCAGCGGTTCCAGCAAGCCCTCCTCCTCCCAGCCTGCCCCGGCCGCCGGCCTTTCCTCTCGCCAAAATCTACAGCTGCTTGCTGGTAGGGCTCAGARGACGGCAGCGGCAGCACCGGAGGAGCCCGTGGCGCCCGCGCCGGCCGCACCCCGTGCCGAGGACGCGGGGCSAAGCCTCCGCACGGCGGCGTGCAGCGTGGGAACGCGCGGCGCCGGGCTGGCGCCGGGCTGCCGGGGCGCGAGCCACAGCGCCGCGCGTGCAGATGGCATTTCAGTTTACATTTCACACCGAGCCTCCGTGCTCGGTTACACCAGAGAAGGGAGAAACAACTGACAACAGAGTCAGAAAGCCCCTGAGAAGCTAGGCTATGGGGGACCCCAGATGTACTTCAACCAATCACAGTTACACCATCACCATAAGGTGTAAAAAGTGACAAAATACGATGAAAACATTGACACTCCATATGTTAAAAGCTCAATTTTTGCTGCAGCCCAAAAATTTTCCTTCCCTACATACCTTATATAATAACAATAATAATAATAATAAAATAAACCCTCAAGATCAAATAGTCAGTGATATCTTAAAGGAAAAAGAGAAGACCGGCTTAAGAAACCAAATCCTTGTAATAAATAATATATTATGAGTTAAGGAGATGAACTGACAAAGTGGTGCACCTCTAATCTCCTCCCTGCAACAGCAAGAACAGCTGAATCACTCGCACAACATTTTTCTTTAAGCATGTTCAGGGACTGCTCCTACACTCTGCTTTCTCCGAGAATATCATGCTCTACTAATTTACTGGATTGACTAAGCTGCGTATCAGCAGCACAGTCATTTTTAACCTGCAATTTTATCTTGTAGAAAGGTGCTCTCTGAACACGTTTTTGCTAGAATATGGGTGATTATCTTGGGCCGGTTTCAATTAGGGATGAGGGAAACCTGCCGTTTAACTGACACAAACTCAGTGGTCTTCTCGGGGCCCAGAGGTACGTCCCTTCCTCGCAGACGTCCCGTGGCCACCGCTAAGCTGTCGAGCCCAGCAGCAGCAGCAGCAGCAGCAGCAGCAGCCTCCCGATGGCTCCGGCGTCCGTCTGAACGCAGACTGTGCTTGTGGCCCAGCAGTGCAGCCCCGCAGTGCGTCCAGGGCCATCTTACTCAGGATTCCCTGTTATTCACTTATTTAAAACCTGAAATGGCACCGATCAACCTGAGCAATGACTTTAAATAACAACCTACCCAAGAAATAAGCATCCAGAAGCATGGCAGAGATGCCACGCACATAAAGTAAATTAACTAGCCCTTATTTTTACACAATAATATAGATTTCTTCTGTTCAAACATTCAGCTGTCTGCCAGAATGTCACTCAATAAATGCCTAATGGTGTCTTACAGCTCTTTCAGACCAAGATGTGGGTAAATCCCATGAGCAAGGGTCCTCCAACCTCATACTAGCCCCGTGCTTCTCYACTAAGGGAAAATCAGTTCCATTCTTCCTCTCATGGCTTTTCTGTTTTAGGAAAAATAGTCTCCACAACATATAGGATTTTACACCCCACATCAGGACCTAAAGCTATCATGTTGAAGTGTACCATTTTTTTTTTTGACAAAATACACGCCTTTCAAGCAATAGCTATGGAAGAAGGGAAAGCTTTTGGTATAGTACACCACACACTAATTTTATAATGAAGCATGAGGCAGTAACACAGAACAAAAGAATGTGTGACACGACTCTTATTTTTAGAATGAATGACAGTTTGGCATTCTTGTACAATAGGTGTAAACTGAATAAAACCTGTACTTTGCTTTTAACAGCCCAAAGCTGGACAGATTTTTTTTTTTTTTTTTGATATGTAATTAGTATGGTATTAGCACACTTTCATGCCTGCATATGCCTGGAATCTGTGCTTTTGCACTAAAGACCTT
>NW_028186279.1:689605-723605 GCF_003343005.1 Rhea americana
AAAAAAAAAAAAAAAAAAAAAAGACAGGTGCCAATTCATAAGAGTAACAATAGAGTAATAACAGAGAGAGCATTTTGTTAGCAGCAAAATAATAGATTCTAAATTCTAAATCAATTATTTTTGACATTATCTATTTTAATATTGCAGAGATTTGTGATGCAATGATCATCAGAAACAACTGTGCCTGGAATTCTGTCTAAATGGAGTTGTTATTGGTCATCAGCTTAGAAGACCACACTGATATAGCTAAGACTCATAATCCAAGTTAAACAAACACAAGTAGGTGAACTATGAAWGTGTGAAAATAGCATTAAAGGATTAAGAAAATGTTTTGCTAGAATAAAAATGGAGTCAGTGGCAAATACAAGTAATTGCTTTTGAAATAATTTCATCTTGACAATTTGACATTTCTTCATAGCATTAAAAACAATTCCCAAAAGAATTTAGAAATGAGAAGATACTTATTTTGCAAAAGATTTTCAGCTCAGCTACCAAACCATTTCCATTTAAAATAGCTTTTTTTTCTCCTGCAGAATTCACCAGCAGTCACCAATCCATCCAAAGCCAAACTCTCACGTAATGATGGAATTGTTTCCATCTCAGTCGTAGCAAACTCTGCTTGTACAAGTTGGATTATACTGGGGACCCGCAAGCCACAAAGTGCTTCATGTTTTGTGGCTCAGCATGGGCACGGGCACTCTGCATGTGGATGTGGACATGATATGGACCTGGATAGCTTGCGGCGCTCCTGGTAGTAACCATACCATGTGTGTTTCTCTCACTTTCCAAGGCTAGTTTCAAAATGTTCCCCCAACCACAGATACACGTCTGTAACAGCATGCACGAGCTCTGCAAAGCAAGCAGGGGCTACCAGCTTCCCCCCCGTTCTGTAYGGCGCTCTCAGGCACCACTCCTTTCCTTCTAACTCCTGTACTGGACAGGTCAAGACAAAAAAAGAGCAGCRCAATGGTATCAGAAGGAATTTACACTGGTAAAAATCATAAAAAATCATGTTTGCCCGTAATTTCTGTAAACTGGGGCACTCTCAGGGCAATAGGATACTAACAGAACTGAACACAAGATCAAGACATGAGTCTGTGAGGTTTCCTCACGGTGCTGCAACTCTGCAAAAGGCTCATGCCAGGCTATTGATTCAAACACTGTCAGAGGTGGCAGAAAACCAATATGAATATCCCATATCTTTGAACAACTGGAGATCCCAGCTAGCTGTCCTTTCATTTTTATATGGAATCACAGTCTGCATAAGGAGACCAGAAACACAGGGACTAGGGTATCTCCTGGGACGGCAGCTTAGTATTCTGCCCGCTGGGGTCAGGATGTGCTTGCTCTTTTCTAGGATTCTTGCTTTTTCTCCTATACCACATCTCAAGCTTCTTGTTCACACTTTCTCGTTGCTGATCCATCTTCTTTCCCTGCAAAAGTCTTTGTATCCTCCTCCTTCCATCTCAGTCTCTTTACAGCCAGCATTTTTCTCCCCATCTTTCACTGTAACACAAGTGGATACCTAAACCCAAGAGCTGGCCTGGCCCAAAGCGGGTTGCCTCCAAAGCTCTAGGAAACTGGGAGGGAAACCATTGAAGGGCTGCCCAAAGAGCAGCATAGTCACTAGAAACCTACGGTCGTGACAGCTATTGCTACCAGCAAAGGCAGGAACCGCAGTTACATTAAAAAAAGGGAGGTGCAGGGGTGGGGGTGAAGACTCCRTTTTTTCAGCCCAGTTATTTGAGAGATAATTGCTGTAATTTTGTCCCTCCTGAATCTTTTCACTAGGTAAGATTATTGAGGAAGGTGAGTCTTCTAGTTCTTAAAAGTGCAATAATTTGCACATTTCTGCATTTCTGGACCAAGTTTTATTATTTTGAAGTTTACACTTAGCCATTGTAAATTCTAGGATATAACCTAAAAACTAAAACGAAAAAAAAAAAAAACAAAAAAGAAAAACTAAGATCAAGAGAGACAGACAGACAAGAAAAAAGATCAAACTACATACTTCTGGAAAAAGAAGACAAAGATTTTCACTTTGTCTGGTGCAAGGTTTTCATGCTTTCTAAATCATTCTGTGTTTTCACAGCTTCAGCTGATATTTCTGAAATATGGAATTTGTATTTTCTAGGTGGGGAACACTGCTAAAGCTGTTAATCTCAGGCAGATGTAAAGTTGCACTACTATATTGTGATATGGCTCCTTAAAAACAACTTAAAGGGATAAAAAAAAAAAAAAAAACCCACACAAATATTCACCAACCCATATGGTCAATAATTGCTGTTTAATAGTCCTCCTATTACAAACCTAAAAAGCAGCAGCCAGAATTACCAGTAGAGTATTAATAAACAGGAATGAGTTAATAGTGCATAAAGACCTTCTAGTGGAACAGTGGGGGAGTTGAATATTCTTTTCTTAAGTCAGCTGTAAGTAATTACTACATGGTGTGCTTCTGACTATTACCATAACAGAGCAATTGGACGTGAAGAATGGATAATAGTATGGACATAGAGGTATTTTTAGAATATCAGCAGTGAGGCAGGTAAATGCCCTACTCGAGCACAAACCTTTAAATAAGTTTAAATAAGTTTTCCTAATGACATCTAGCCTGAGTAGAATTTTGAAAAGATCAATCTAATAAATTATTTAAAATAACTTTATAAAGACACTTTTGTGATACATAAATAAGGGAAATCGCAAAAAAAAAAAAAATATGTAAAAAAATCATGCAGACATTAAGCAACCAGCCAGCATTACAGTAACTACATAATCACAGGTTTCTCTCAGTTTCCTTTAGAGCAGTGCCTTCATCTGTGTGAATGCGGGCTGTGCTTTGCTTCTATTGGCTGGTCAGGTGAAAACTAAAATATTCAAATAAGAACTGTAACTGTGATTGCAGGAGTTGTGGTTTTTCTAAAATCGAGTTAGTCATCCTCAGTGATTTAATGATGCATATCATTTATTTTAAAATATTATTATAGGAGCATTCACTGAGATGCAGCTTCACATTTAAAGGACTGTCCATTATGTTATGCAGCAGGGCTTTTCATGTACTACTGCAGCATGAGATATTGTCTATCGACACAACATATGCTCTCAGATAAAAACAGCTTGAGACTTTTGATTCAGAGAGTAGTAATTTTGTAAAYGCACAGAAATATAATTTAAGGAATATTTTGAATTTTTCAGGCTATAGGTCTTTCTCCTGCTACGTTGCTACACAGGGCAGATGTTGATTTTTCAATTTGCAGGTTTGTTAAGCATCATGGAATGTTTTGGTTCTCAATCAAGAATATTCTTCCCAAGTGGATCCAAAGTCCTATGCCTGAAAATAAATGCATGTCCTTTTTGTTTCTTAGCAGCACATGTTCTGCATTCAGTAGAAGCAAAAAATAGATAAAGTGATACTATTTATTGGACCACTACATAAGTTTTGAGCCATAGGATCTCAGAAGGTCATGCATCTGCAGGTTATGTTCTACAAAAGCAGTTTATATAAGATGAGCAGCAATTCCATGTATACTGTTCGTCATAACATTTATATTCAGAAAATTAGTACATACCACGCACTATGATGCCCTCAGTGTTATGTCCAGCCACTGATGAAMTGCTTTAGCTACCAATGACCTTACAAAAGCAACGGTCCCTGTACCAATAATTGTCAGGACCAATAGTACAGCAGACTAGAAGTATGAGTATATATATTCCATCCTCCTAAATTTCTTTGTTCCTCACTCATTTTCATACCCACAGACAGGACAAAACAACATCATCTCCCCTGAAGACAACAGAAGTCATGATGCTGACTTCCCCCACAGTATTTGCTAACTTTTGCAGCTGTTTATGATGAATATGCTATAATGTCATTGATATTGGTCCTATAATTTCACATAACAAACAGACTCTACAGTTATGGAAATCATGTAGTGCCAGACCCATCTCTGAGCACAGTTGCTGACTTCAGGGCATTTTATCAAGATGGGTTTGGCCCTTCGCAGTCTTCTGCCCCATTAAATCTGAAGATTATGTGTTGTTGTCGTCTTACTGATTCCACTGTTATCATAACAGAGAGCTGATGCTGTAATGTGGGTCAAACAAATGGCTAATTGTTCCTGGGCTAGGCTTGAGCAAAAATGAACTGAAGAAACTGAAGAYGTTAATAATAGTACTTGGCAGTATTATAATAGATAGCTTCTATCAGAGGATTTCAAATCACTTTGCAGGCTTTATAGTGGCCTTGCACATKGCTAAGTGTTTTCGATACTCCCATTTGAAAGTGAGACTCTCCTTCTYAAGACCATGCTTAAGACCATACATTTAGATACTGAAATGGTGTGCTTTTAAACAATCAAAAAAGCAAGACATTATACAAGGCACGCTTTTGAGAGAGCGTTAAATGAGCCAACTTGGAATTAAAGCAAAAGTCTGTGAGGGCCTATGTTTAAATCAATGAGCTAAATAAAAAGAAAACAAGGAGGTAACACTGAAGGAATAAAGCCATGCATGGACAACGTTCTTTTTTTCAAAATTGAAATAATATACTTGTTTTCTACCATTCCTCTGCAGTGCTGCCTATGCAGTGACTGCTTTTACAAAGAGAAGGCACAGACAAACCTGTGTGTGTGGTTAGAGAGGGACTCAGCACCGAATACATGCACTAGGTTGCAGGAACAGATCTTCCAAATGTAAGCAGTTTCAAGCAAGGAACTACCATCTAGCATGGTAGTTGGTACTGTAGAGACACACACACACCTTCACACTCACATTTATTAGAATATTAAGCAATATTCTTACACTGGGCTATCTCCTGTATAAGAAAAATCCTGTGGAGGAGGAAGAGCCTTATRGTCTTAAACACATAAAATACTGAAAGGGTGAGAAGGGAAAGATACAGAAAAGTCAGGTGGCGACACAGAAGTCATAGGATTTCAGGCAAAGTCAAGGTCGCCCAAACTGATTCAGAAACTTATTATGGGCAGAATAAATCTGGAGCYGACAGGGGGAGGAGAGAAGAGGCAGTGGCAAAAGTATAAAATATAAGATACCTACACACTGTTGCAAAAGTTCCTAGCAGACACACAGGAAAAACATGAAAATTGATTTAAAAACTGTCAGCCAAAGATGTCACAAGTGAGCACCTGGGAGCACAAGTGAGCACCTGAATTACAAAGACAATCGTGTTTCTCTTYTGGTAGGTTAGCTTTAAGAAAAGTAAGTTGCGTGCATCTTTCCGTGCCTCAGCCACATTCTTCAGAGGGCCTTCTGTAAGGACCAAAAAGGATGAAGTCAGTAAAAAGAAGAGAGAGATGTTACCACTCATCTAGGACATCTCAAGTATTTATGGAGAGCAAAATTCAATTGTCTAAACTATTACACCTAGGGAAATGATTCTGTAGTACTCATTCAAGCTGTTACTCAGGATGTATCCTGCCCTTCAGAAGCAACCTGAAGCTGGTATTGTGGTGTGAAAAAGAGGTAATGGAATATTTAAAAAGGATGTTTCAGGAAGTCTGGATATTTTTTGAGATTTTCTTATGTGACACACTAGCTTTGCATCATGCAACTTAAAGTGGAAGCACTGAATCAGCAGTCTCATATAGAAGTATCTGAATTAAAAAAGTCTCCAAATAATATCATTATACATTTCTACACCACTAAACTCCCAGAAGAATCTCGAAGTAGTCTGAGATCAAAACACAAGTTTACAAGGGCATCAGTCTCTCTCGTCCATGCAGTGTTCCCTGGATAATTTTTGAGAAAGTACTGAGCATGTTCAAACCTGCTTCAGTGACAGGCTCAATGCTAAGGTGTTTAAGGTCCATGATTATTTTGTATCATTTTCTTAAAATGGTCTGTTCTATATTGACTTTATTGCCCCTGAATGAGATAGTAAAATGAAATTCTTCTAAAAAATTGAAGCATTCATGCATGGCTGCGATTGTTACTTGTATTACACTCGCATCTCAAGATCTCTGGCAAGAGTGGGACGCCACTGTGCTAAGCATGCAGCATGTATTAAAAGACATCATCTTTTCCAAAGAGCCTTCGGTTAGACAAGGGAGAAATGCATGGTGTACTTAGCCAATGCTGGACAGAGAGAATCATTTGTCTGAACACAGATCCTTTATGTAGCATGTGACAAACATGTCCAAAGAGTGATGAAGAACCTCCAAGATTTCTACRATTTTTATTTTATTTACTTATCTGTTATTATGGCCAATAGAAAACAAGAGCTGCAAAGAATYATCTGTCCCCACTTTTGCACACATAATCACTTTTTTTTCTTTTATATCGATATGTTAGGAGGTGAATCTTGTAGATGCAGCTTCTTGATGAACTTTGGGGGAAAAAAAAAGAAATGTATTAGAGGATATTTTCTGACAGGAAACAATACAATCATACTGCAAGATAAACTGGGAAATGTATATTCTGCACAAAGAATAATGCAGCAACCTGTTAATGRTTAGACAAAGGTCTTCAGCTGAGATGATGCCTCCAAGTTTATCACACACTTCTTTCCATGAACCTGCATCACAACTGTACTGATCAAATTAATCTCAAGTCACTTGCTTTTCATTTATGCCTTAGGTTCACTGAGACAGAATGTCACAGAATAAGGTGAACTAGAGAGATATGCAGTATTGACACAGTATGGGAATTAGAGCCCATAACATTTTGTCATCCACTGTCTGCAGTTTCAGCTAATTGTTGAATAAGATTAGRAACAGGACTGGACCTCCTGTGGTTGAATAACAATAAGGAAGAAAGGAAAGAGTAAGAAATTGGTCCAGTACTCTTCTGAGCTCTCAGGACARAAACACAGCCTTGGTCCTCACGTGAACCTAGGTTGGCCGCAAGGCCCCKTGCTCCTGTGTTCTGACATTCCTGTAGTTTTGCAAGGTTACGTTATCTGCTATCAGCAGACCCACAACATGTCCAGCCGGGAACACGAGGGAGGGAATCTTGACTACTGAGAAGAGCTTGGAGCTGCTGAAGGGGACAACCCTTCCCTCAGGTAAAAGACACAAAACAGTATCAGTTCCTTAAAGAACTGTCACACAGCAATACCTCTGCCACACCGTGGTGGATTAATAATAAACATTGCATCTACAGGATACTTCTCCATAAGTCACATACAAGCTGTGCACTTTCTGACAGACCCACAATTGGCCTAGGTGATGTTTTGTTGATGGAAAAAACAGCAGTGTTAAGATTCATTTATTTTGTTATCACATCCTCAACCCTGATAAAAAGGATGGTAAATCCTTCCCTTGAACTTCAGGCAAAATTCTCTTCTCTGTGAAGTGGGGCCCAGTCCCTACTAGCACAGAAACTTTACATAAAGGTCTTGATTGATTTGTTGWCTCTCTGTAACAGTTGTATAAACCAGGGAATATCGGAGGAAAAGAAAATTTACCCAAGATTGAGTAGAACTGGGACAATGGGACACAGTTTGCTTCCATCTGTCTGCCTCWCTCCTATCATCCTCGTTGCAGAGATGATTCAACTATCTGAGCTTCAGGAGTTGAACTGCTGTTTATTAAGACAAAACAGCCTCGTTTGGGGGCATCTGAAATACTGAGCTGAGAACTGCAGTGAGTATAAGTGTAGGGGTACAAGAGGTCCCATTTGTCAGCTAGGGACCCCAAACCGCTATGACTTCTGCAAAGGCATTTCAAGTAAGGTTTTCAGATTTTTGCTACTGCTCTAGTTGGCCTAGAATCCATCATCACGTATCGCTGCCATTCATCCCATACGCTGCACATACCGCTTCTGGAAAAGCAGTTCTGTTACAGGTCCAGCTTCTGATTTCATACAGTGTCCCTTTTTATCTGTGCAAAGCTGATGCCCTTTACATTTATCACAATATAACAGCCAGGCCCCATTTTACTTGCTGCACTGACCTCACCACCTAGATATATTCCTAACTCTCCCTAGCATTCTTCTTCTATTTTTCCTTCAGCTGACTGAAACACACACTACTTTTCCACCTTTCTGCCTTGCTATTGTTTTTACTCTCCAAAMACACTTTTATTCTTCTCCCATTTAATTCATCCTTCATAATTATATATTCCCTTAAGAACATTTCCTACTAGTCAGAGGTTTCATAGCTACCCCTAATGGGCCATTCACTTACAGGTACTATCACTTGCCAACCTGATCACATTTCTCCACGTACCACAATTTGACAGGTAGTTTTCATTTTCTGTTAACTCTTCATTAAGGTATCATTTTTCTTACGCTGTACCCAGACTGCAAAGGTTCTCAGTGCCTCTACCACAATCTAYGGCAACAAAGTTTTAAAAGGTTATCTCCCGTTACTTCTAATTTTGTGGCTAGGTGTCCCAAAATAGCACAGCAGTGAGCAGTCACCAGTAAAAGCAGACAGACTTTTCCCAGGCCTTGACACAGCTATAAAGTTTTGGACCTTTTTTTTTTTTTTTTTTTTTTTTGGCAGGAAGATTAAGCAGGAGAAGAATTCAAAACTGGGACATGGAGGAGATAAGCTGTTTACCAAAGGCTGCAAGGTGAGTATCTAAAGTATGGAAAAACAGTCAAGCCTTCCATAGGTAGTGAAAAAGAACAGACTGACATTCTCAAAAATCTCCATTTTTTTTTTTATATTGCTAGTCTTTATTAAAAATACTGTTAAAAATCAACCTGTTTCTATGGAGAGGTTCAATTTCAATGGAATAAAATTTTCTGATGGAAAATCTTTCATCAGAAAAAACTTTAAACCAGTTCTACTGACATATTTTCATGTTTTTTCCTGAAAAAAAAGCYGGGGATAACCATATGAATCTCTCCAGTGGAAAAGGGGTTCCTTAGCTGAAAAAAGACAAGGTGTTTATTCTCGGAAGCATGAGCAAAGCAGCAGTTGATTAATAGTGAAAGCAGTACCAAGAGAACTGTATGCTAAGTTTCAGCACAGAATTAATTTCTATGGGTAAACATGTATAAATTCCTTACAGTAATAGAATATGCTGCAAAATTCAACAGATTGCTCACTGTAATGGTGTAGGTAACCAAGGAATATATTGAGATAAAAAAAGAGACAGCTAGATCTTTAAAAAAAATCTCATTTACTGAATGCATAATGTTGCTACAGCAGTAGTCTGTATAAAAATTCAGCTCAAAAGTTTTAAACTAATGTGTACAGTGAGGCAGAACCTTCCTCATCTGACTTTAGTAGATCTGTATCATTTAGGATAGCTGAGGATTGGCCTGATCTGTTCAACGGAAAGAAAGAGAGAGGTACTAAGTATTTTGGTGAACAGAAACACAGAAAACATTTTAGCAATTTTCAGTATGAAGCCTTCCAAACTTCTTAAATAAGAGCTACACAACCTGAGAAAAATCAAACAAAAGCTACAAAGCCAAGCACCTTCCACCCCAACCTCACACAGACTGCTAAAGAACTTCCAGATTCACGGGGACTGAGCACGCAAATTCAGCCCTAAAGCCTGAATTGACCATGCACTGAAGGAAGAGTCTTTTTGGAAGAAAATTCAAGATCTAATCCACTTACAGTAGAACAATCAATTGACAGCCTGTTTGCCACCGAGTTCACTTACTCAACAGCAACAAAAATAATGCAACAATCACAGTCATAAATGAAATGCTATATATAAAGGATCAGCTCAAGCTCTTTGAGCTGGATTGTACTCTAAAAGCCACACAGTCTACTCAAAAATACTAAATAAAGAAAACACCTCACTGACATGCACTGTTTATTGATGTTTACATAGTTTCAGTACATAAGCAAATATTTTAACCTTTTTCTGCACCTCAGCATTTCAGTCTCAGCACCTACATACAATGACATTAAACAGTTYCTAAATTAAATGCTGCTACACTATTGCCCAAAACTGTGGAAACAAAATAAAGCGAAACAAAACACAACAGCATTTTTAAAGGATGTAATGATCAGCAAAAACGATGCACAAAGCCATTATTTTTTGCTGGGCTTTGTTGTGACAGTTACCATGGCCAACCCATTAACATATTTGCTGTACAAGTATGGTCACTCTATGGCCTTAATTAACTTTCAAGTGGAGAGTGCTCTGGCTTACCACTTATTAAATATCCACTACAATAAGTTACAGTTTTACCCTTCCAACCTCACTTAGCCAAGACACCTAGAAGAACCAGCTTTCTATCTGACTATAATTTTGTAATTGCTTTTTACTGAAATTATGTTGAAACAGGACCTCCTATGTAAATGTATTTTGCCTAGTTCATATAAAATTGGCCACCCCTAATCGGATCTGGCTGATATTTGATTGAATAAGTAGAAAATTAAGTTTCTGTATGATAATGTTTTCCTTCTKCCTCCCTTTCATTAGTTATAATGTAGGCTTTTTTTTWTTTTATTTTTGAAATTTGAAAGTATGCCCCCTAGAGAACAGCAGAAGACAGACACGTCGGAAAGGCTGCTTCTGAATCTAATCTACTTCTAGTACAACACACAAACGGTGTAGTTAAACTAAGCAAAGCTAATTTCAGCAGACGCCTTATTCKTAAAGAAAGCAATGTGATTTGAGATTTAATCGAGTCAGAATTAGGTTTTGTGATTAGCTAGGCTGAGCTGTTAAGGTATAGTCATAACGATATCATTATTTCCACACATCCGAGTGGCACGAGCATCGTCAAATAGTGCAACGCTCTGTATGTTTAAACTCATACGCTGCCAGCTAAACGCAACTGAATTCACCTCCATCAGGCATTCCACTGAGTATAAAATAGGACTCGAGTTAGGGGGAAAAAAAATACTCCTACGAAGGGAACATGTGAAAAGGCCACAGGAGTGCACAACTGAAAAATATATAAAAATGCAAATTTCCCTAAACTTCATCTTTGGATGGACTGAAGCATAAGTGAGAACTTCAACAAAGCTATAGAAAAAGATGACAGGTCTGAGTTTCAGAAATTTAAGACAGCAGTAGGATTAGACACTTTGGGTTGTCTTCGCATACATTTCTTATGGGAGTTAATTCCATTTGACATGCAAGACCAAAGCGAGATTACAGAGGCATAGCCCCATGGCGAGGTGTATGCTGCAGCTAAAAGCTGGGATTTGAATAATTGTGCAGGCTTACTCCAAGAATCAGGCRAGAACAGAATGAATGGATTATTACAAGGAACTTTGTACATTTTTAACTGCTGGACTTAATAAAACACCCTGTGTGTAAGACTGGTATTATGGTCCTCTGCACTCACTCTAGTTGAAGTTTGTGGTAGGATCTATCAAATATGAGAAAAAACAGAGSCTGTTAAAAAAGAGTGTGTAGTGAAGAATTGGGCAGGGCCATGCCCCATGTGATTTTCCGAGGGAAGCAAATCTGGAGAGCTTTAGTTCAACATATTCAGGTCCCCAAAAGTTAAAGGGAACTCATTTCCTCTATAAAAGAAGGTGGAAGGAACACAAGAGAGTGGATCGGAAAAATGAGGGGACAAAAAAAGAGGTGAGTTTTTATTTCACTGTTTCAGCTTGTTAGCTAGGTCATTTATTACGGAGAAAGATTACTAATCCACATATCATTTTTTTTTAAATTGACCTCTTCTCTTTGTGTCTGTGGAAGCACTTGTCTGTAAAAGGAGGTAATAGCTGACTGCTCCTTAGAGTCAGTGCTGCTTAATTAACTGTCCAGTGAGAATTATTGAAATACTTATATAATTCTTATTTAGCACTCATTAAAGTGAGGGATACAAATGCTGGACAATGAGTGGTTCAGAAAGGCTTTGAAAAAAGGAAGTTAGTTCTCGAATAGCAAAGAATTATGAAAGCCTGCCCATTAACAGTAACAGAGTAGACCTTTCATTTTAAAAGTCACTGACTCAGATCAGGACTTATTTGATATTTTTTAAAAGCTCCTTCATCTAACCCCCTAGAAAAGCAGTCCTCCGATTCCTCCCGCCACGGCTCACCAGACCGTACAGGAGGTGTGCGAAGTAGGGGAGGAAACTTCTGCGCTGCCACGCGACAGCCCTGCGGGCCCGAAGTCCAGAGCACCCTCTGCCGCAACAGCTTTCCCGCGCCGACCTGCACACGCACCCCAAAACCCCCCAAACCTCCTCGGCAGCTACGAGCATGCCGCAGCAGGCAGGGGGTAACCCGCCGCCTTGGTAAGTTGTACCAAAGCAGCACCCATAAGTTTGCTCTGAGAAGCAAAGTGTGTGAACTTTCTTAATACAGGACATCCGTTTCATACACCACATCTGTGAATATCGGTGTGTTACGGATAAAGAAAAATTCAGGTGACGATCATTTTCCCTAAAAAAAAAAAAAACTTTATTTCATTTTCATTCCAATGAATGCTTTGGAAATTTGATATAAAAGGTGATGAATATCCCAAATAACTTGGCAGCTTCCAAAATGGAGATGGAAATCCCGCTGGTATCGAGCAACTGCAAGATTCAGCCCCACCTATGACTTATGCTGTGACATGGGTTACGGCAGTAATAGACTATCCTACAGAAAACCGGTTAAATTCAACTTTTGGCAAGAGAGAAAGAACATACACGTGCATATTTCATGTACAACAAAATCTTTTCAGAATTAGCTAAGTAAAAAGATGTAATTGGCCTAATTTCAGTGTGTCTCCTGTAGCAGAGCTAGGTTTACAGCAGCCTTGGTGTTCAACAGTTCATATTCAGAAAATTTTCTGAAAATAGAGAACTGTGCTACCATCGTGAYAGAGGCTTAGAAGGTTCATTTCCCCACAGAAGGTGTGCTCCTCTTCCTTCTCTGATCTGTCTATTGTCAAAAGTTCTTGAATCAACAGGAATTCACTTAGAAATGAGGCTCTGATATTCTTTCTTTCTCTTCATATAATGATTGATGAAACACGAGGGAAAATAAATTGAATTATGTTAAATCTCCCAGGGAAATATAATTAAGCTGTAAAGCATTCCCTTGAAATCCTTGTATCACTCAGGCTGTGTCTCCTATTACATGATCAATAATAATATTAATTAAAGACAATTATTTTGAAGGGCTGGCATGAACTTTCAGCTTTTACTATATTTTATACTATTAAAAGCTAAGAATTTCTTGGGCTATCATATCTGTAAAATCCATCATTCCAGCATGAGGTTTCTAAAGTATTATAATCTTCTTTTGGTAGTTATTGCTGTTCTTTAATTCTAAAATCTGCATGTCTGTATGCAGGTCAGTATACGTATTTTTAACAAAACACACTGAAGATGGATAAACCTTATCCTAAGCAGTAGTGTCTAACCTTATCCTAAGTAGAGAAGCTGATCCACTGTAGGTTCAGTGCTAGTTTCAATTTCTCTTTCACTGGAAACCTGTGGATTAAATGCATTTACATATTATATTATATGACCACCTACAACATATGCCTTTGCCAAGCAAAACATGGAATGTACTTCCAGTTCTCCAAGACAAAGACTAAGTAAGGTCTGTTCTARGTTAAAAGCATGGAGATTCAGATCAAAAAGTTTGGGGATCAGAAGAGAGAAGGAAGAAATAAAGCTAATTTGATACTCAAAATGAAATGTTGTCATCAGTTTTCCACAGGAATTTTGCAATCGATGGAATTTTTGGACAAAAAAGCCAGGGAAAATTTGGCTGGTGAACAGAAACTCTCATCAAGGCTACAGAGGAACACAACTATGTAGAACATGATTCTTCATTTTTATTGTCTATGGATAAATATTAATTATTTCTGTGTATGTATACACATACATGTATATATAAATAAAAGAATATAAATACATTATGGTTTCAACAATATTCCCCTGTTTACTAAGAGACTTACACTAAAAAAAAAAAAAAAACCCTTTCCTGACCAAAAAATTAATTCAAGTGAAATGTTTAAGATGACAAAAAGCATAGCATTTCTAACTAAGTCTAAAAATCAATGGCAAGTACCATCCCTAAAGCGTGACCAAGACCTCCATCAGATGTCATAAGCTCTGTGCTGTGTGTTTTTGCAAAGAGAACTCTCACTGGGCAAAAAGCTTCCATTTTAAATGAATGCTTGTCATAAACTCACATATATGGAAGGTAGACGGCCTTCTCAAATACGAAATCATACATTACAGCGAATACAGAAAGCTTCTTAAGAAAGTAGGCAYTGAATTTGGATCACTAAATAGTATYACAGAAGACATAAAATAGAGCAACAATGATTAGAAGGAGAGAATAACTTGATATTCCTAAAACTGCAACAAGGCAATTTAGCTAAATAACAGGATCCAAGATGAAATAAGTTGGGTGTTTGTTTGTTCTTTTAATAACAAAGGCACTGAGAAGGCAAATTTCAGACCCTGTGAAAGAAGGCAAATAATTTCTCCCCAAAGGCAGAGGAAAGATTTCTCAAATGAGCTTCATCCTAAAAAAGATCAGAGCAAAATATAAGAAGCAAGATGACATAATGGGCTGTTGCTTAAACGCAGCCACTGATAGTACCCTATTCTGAAAACTAGGTTGTGGGTAATTGAATGTAAGACGAAGCAAAAATATAGAAAAGGCCAAGCTGAAGCTGAAGAATAAAAATGCAGTGTGTGTAACAGTATTGAGAAGAGTACAGCTCTGTAGGACTGATTAATAAGAGCAGCGGTGAACAGTATAGAGTGGATTTGCAGAGATTAGAACATTGCAGGCTTTGTCCAAAAGATTGCATAAAGTTCTTATTGGGTTTGAATTTAAATAGGGTAAAAATTTATCTGCCGCCATGAATGCTTCCCTTTGACCTTTAAATATATCTTTCCTCCACCCCCAAAAAGGATACTTTAAAGCAAAACGTGTTTATATTATATTATATTATTATATAATATATTATATTATTATATAATATACTATATTATTTTCCCCTGTGGGTGTGTGCATACACACACACACCCCTCCTACACTCACCTGCACTGTAGTATGAAACGAAGCAAGCCATTACAAGCATAGACCGTATGAACACTGGCAGTCGAGCTCAGGGGAACGTACGGTTCGATAAACCCCTCGAGTCCGCTTCCTAGCTAACAYGACCAACAATTAGAAGAACAAGTTTGCATGTGCAGAGCTTGGTTATTCTTGTTTCAAAGCTCTCGTGATCACTCTAAGGGACCACGTATTGCAGCATCTGGCAACATCACCTCACAGAAGTGTAAACTGGTATTAAGATATTTTTATGAGGAACTGAAATACAAAAATGGACCGGACTAAAACTGAAGATAATATTTAACAAACAGAAAACTACATGCAACAATGGGAGACTGAGGCATCAGAAAAACATCCCATAACATTCCGTGACAAGTTAACGATAGAGACCATCATTACAGACAGAATTAAATATTTAATGGATAGACTCTAAAGGGGAAGACACCAGAATGCAGATTTAATTTACTTGCTACAATGCTGCTTTCAACATGTCTTTGAGGCAGGACTTCCATACCTAAGCTATTGTGTTTCAGAGAATTTAAACCACTTCATCGTAAGAGGCAGGCAGTTGCTCTCTGTCTGGAAACATTCACAGTAGCCCTAGCTGGGGGGGRAAAAAATCAGGATTTTTTTAATTTCTATCAAAGTAAAATATTTACCACAGACTTAAACGAGAAGCTATCAGGGAAAAAGTCACAAGCATAAGGCCATTTCTAAAGGAAAAAAAAACACATAATGACTAGCAAACAAAAGATGTGAAAATATCTGAAACTGTAAGTGCAATCCTATCAAAAAAAAATCCAGTTTTCAACAATGCAAATGCCAGTTTTCAATCCCCCTCACCTCTTTCCATTTGGGTAGGGGGATTTAAAAGGATTTTTAAGAGGTAGCAATGGCAAGCCAGATTTTTCTCATCTAACTTTCACTGTCTAAAATGTGTGAATGAGAAACCCAGCTCCCCATACAATCTTTGGACAGGGACAGGCATAGGACACAGTGAATCATCCTGTAGAGGTGTCCATCTCTTTCCAGGGACTGCAGAGAGAGCAAGGAGGTTTAGTTTAGAGTATGTTAGGTGCCCAGCAAAAGGGAGGTGAATCCCACCTTATGGGCTCACCCAGAAACTGGACAAGTTGGTCTCACCGAGTCCTACCTTCAGCAAGCCTTAGCTGGTGATTCTTCAGTAATTTATGCTATCTCTATGAATTTCCCTCTAGAGATTGAGTAAGTTTCAGGATTTGGGGGAAAAATATATATATAGTCTGTCTAACAAGTGAAAAGTAAGACAAAGATGAAAAGACTAATTTTAAATGTACGTTTTCCTACCTCCTTGCATACTCACCAATGGCTCTTCCTATATACAAAGCTGACTGAAGGGAGGGGTGGGATTGAATAACAAATTGATGTGATACAATCACATCATTCACAATCACATAATGGACTATATCCCAATTTTCAAAAGGCATAAAGTATCCTCATTAATACGATAAGTGCAGCAGTCAAATCAGTACTATGATTTTATCAGGGTTTTTGACTGTACATGAATTAGAATATAAAATGCATACAGAATTTTTAATGGGAAAGCTTTAACATTCTGTGAATGTATTTCTTACTGTCATTTACATCGTATTAAAGTGAAATTCCACATAAAAGTATACTCTATGTCCTAAGTCATAGTTTTGCATAGTTGTCATGTCCACACACTGGGAATCCTATTCATAAGCTGTAATATTATCTTAAATCTGAAAAGGGTAAGGTATTTCTCCGGTTGTTTGTTTGGTACAACTGTCAGGCGGAGTTGTAGCACAATAAGGTCAGATGGTCAGGATGAAGCCAATGGAGATCTACTGGGAATGGGACTGTGTTGGTTGTCTGTTCTACATCATGTTGCTAAACCRTGGGCCTCTAGCTCTCCTCCTGAGCAAAGTGCTAAAATTGTTACCACGCACAGGGCGATGTCGTCGGCTTCTTTCGGCTCCTTTCGTGTTTCCAACTTGCTTTCTGAATGATGGTTTAAAATAAAGTTTTTAATTCTAAAGGGATATACTTAGTCTTTAAAAAATAAACATATACTACTTGAGTATGTATCTACTTGACATTAAATTTTACCATAAATACTACTAGCATCATTTTTTACAGTCCAGCCTATTTTCTGGAATATAATAGTTCCATGCTGCTTCAGGTTTGATGATTAATCTTGAACAAAAAGCATCTGTAAACTACAATTTGTTCTATACTCATCAAACAATTTGGCATAGACTGAGTAATGTCTCTGACCAATATATTACAGTTGGTTTAAATTCTTCTCAACTCTGAGAAGAATCAAATCTTAATTGACAACTCTCTTGTCAGCTAAAGCGGTTTCTTTCCTAGCGTGACTGTAAGAAGAGGAAGAGGACATAATAGACCAATGTAACACTGATACCACAGCACCCTGCCTTCTTGCTGCAGCATTTCCAAGAGAAGCAAATTAGTTCCTTCTAAAGGAACAACAAAGAAAAGCATGATACCTACCTCACTACATATCACTTGGATGCTGAACACACAGGAATCCTAGAAGCTCTTAGCTGGACTCCTGTATTCAAATCCCTATGAAAATACTTGGCTAGCCACTACATCACCTGTATACCGCTACCATAATCTGTTATTTGTATTGCACCACAGGTGATCATGTCATCTTGCACAGTTGCAGCAAAAATGCCCTGTTGCTGCTGCCTCTCTCCATTCTGCTGCCTTAGAGCACCCGCAACACCTCTAACAGGGAGCCCCCACAAACTGGGCTCCCTGCCCTTTCTGTGGTCATTTTGTTTTCTATTTCATCTGTGTTATTTTAGAGTTTTTCCTTAAAATATATATATATATATATATATAATATATATAGATATAATATGTTGTCCACAACATCACCTCTGTGCCAGTCCGACCAGCACAGGGTTTTCATACTCTCTCAACATCCTCGGTTACTTCTGTGCTCCAAGTCTTTCTCCTCCGTATCTAAAACCACATTGAAACCATATTTTTCCCCCCAACTTGTTTTTTCAGCCATCTATTTTCTGTCCTTCATGACTCTAGTCACTACTGAATGAGAAAAATACTTAGAGTAACTTGGAGTAGGTATTTTCAGAATGATTTTCTGGTAAGCTTCTAATTAAAGTTAAGGAGGTACTGGGCTGATCTGAACAACTTAAAAAGTATGTGTGTATACATAAATAGGTATATAAATGTATGCATGTATATAGTTCTGATTAGGAAATGGTATTATTGAGCATTTCACAGATGATAGCTTTACCCAATCAGTTTTAATCTTGCTACATTTCAGAAATTAAGAAAAAGACAGATTCTTGGATTGCGAAAAATCCAAACAAAACCTGAAGCATTTCAGTAGGGATATTGTTATTTAATTAATTAACTGAATATTCATCCTACGGGTACCACTTTTTTTCCAAGACAAAAGAATCAGTGCCTTCCCGTGGTGTTAAATGCTGTGGTATCAGTTTGCTCTATCATTCAGCTGAGATCTGAAACACAGSTCTGATCTACAATGGTATTCATAGATCACAGGGTATATTTTTAATAAATGTTAAGGGTGGTGTGCTATACTGGATTTAATGTTAAATAAGTTAGTTTTAGCTACCAAGATCTACCTTTGCAATTTCTCTTGAACATAGAAGTCATACTCACACCCTGCCCAAAAGATGTTGTAATGTTGTTGCACCTTTACGAAAAATACTCCCATGAGGAAAGCACTGCATTTCTCTCTGTTGATTCCCATATATAGAGGCATAAGGGACAGGACAGTTTTCAAACCTGACCTTCTGAAGCAAGCATAGAGACAAATACGTTTAAAACTAAGTTTGAAAATGGAGCTTGTGCTGCTAAAAGGTTATTTTACAGTTCTTTAGTGTGAAAGACACTATATAGACACAGACCATTTCAGGGGACCAAACTACAGAAGCAGTATTTTATAATTTTAAATACATCTTCGTTGTCTTTCAGTATCTTTCAATACTTCCTATGGATGCYTTTCGCTTTAATGAGATATAACAAAAATCAAATAATCCTGAAGAAAGGAAGAAAGAATTACAAATGAATGGATAACAATCATTTTTATAACTAGAAAAAGTACAGTGTGCTGATGAGTTAGTTCATTTCTATCAGAAATTCAGTGTGCATGTGTGATAAATCTGATCAGCTGTTTGCATGTTAAGGATATGTAAGTCTTTTCTTTACTTGAAGTTTTCTGATTAGGACTTTAGGTATTATTTCTGATGTTTTTCCAGATTGACATCCATGGTCTACTTTGATAATGAATACCCCAAGAGAGCACAGAGACAAGACTGGGTCTCAGAAGCTAGGAACATTTCAATCAAAGATGGTTTGTTAATAATAAAGTAAGAGGAAAAAAAGCCATTTGCTTCTTTTGCAGTGACTGCAGCGCTGACCCTCTCTTGGTCCTGCTAGGCCTGTCTGAGCAACAGCAGAGTTCAGTGGTAATTAAAGCAACAGTGTTGTGAAAAAAGTGTGAATTACTTTTACAAGAAGACTTGGATGTTGCTACCGACTGACAAAGCACAGCAGGAGAACTCTGCTGGATATTAAAGAGCTATGGTAGTCACTGTATTGTAAGGTGGCTTTTCAGCACAATGCAAAATTGTGACTTTTCACAAGTTTATATCTCAGGAACCATTTGAGTTATCGGCTTAAAATTTAGTATGTTTTATAAGGCACATAGCAGACACTATAAATGTGTCATACTTGGTAAAATCTGGTCCTGTTTAAATAACGTAGGTCCTAAATTCAATTTTTACCCTTCAATTATGACTTCACTAGGTAATTATTGCAATATTACAGCCCAGACTGTTGTGCAAAATTACAGAAAAGGCTTCATATTCAGACATCTCTCAGCAAATTATTGCACTCTCAAGTAGCCTGAATTTCCCTTTTTGACATTTTTAAAGCTAAAAAGCTTAGCACCTCACTTTTTTGGCATTGCACATATATACCATGTATTATATAGCAGCCCTGTACCGTACTGCATAAATTTCCTTTTAGGACAACAGGATTGTATAAGGCAACACAAAGAGCCAGTTCTGATAAATGCTTCACAATCTCGATAGTTTTTTTCTGTTTCATCAGAAAAAATACATGTTACGACACTTTTTATGGTTTTGTTAGCACGCAGAGAGAACAAGGGACAGATCCTTATGTATGTAGATCCAATTTCATAAGTATGTAAATCCAATAAAGGCAGCATATACAAGTAGTTATTCCTATTTATTTTGAGATACGTTAGAATTTGGCCTGATAATCCATCAAAGGGAGCTCTGGGGAGGGTATCTACAMCACATAATGTGACTGTGTTGTCCTTCTGTGGTATGATTTGATTCAACAGTCACTGTAGTGGTTTCCATACCAGTTTCTGGTAGAGTGTTAGTCATTTATATGACCAGCACTGTAACATTTACATTTGGAGATTTACTTAAGAACTTGAAATAGCAAACAAGGATTTTTTTTTAATATTCATTTGGGTCCTATTTTGAACAAAACCTAGGACCTACTCAGAGCAGCCCACCTGCACAAAAATTGCAAAGAAGGGTGTATTTATTTGCAAGAAATTTAAAGTGAAACATAGCATTTTCTTATTCCAGCATATGAGCACAAAAGACCACCAGAGTTAAGAAAATCCATTTATAAGCCTAGAACCATAGTTGTGTAAAGAAATGTAGTCCAATATCTGGTGTCATCCCTCGGGCTGAGAGCCTCATGACCCAGAAAAATTTGTCTTCCTCAAATTTTTGGAAGACAGCTGGTATGTGTCATTCACTACTTCAGAGAATGAGAGGGAATCTGGGTAGCCCATAGGGAAAATGACACATRCACATTCAATTTTGGGATAACCCCCAAACAAATCACTCTACGCTATTTGACAGAAGTTCAACAGAAACCATAATAACAGTCCTTCTAACAGGTACAGCAGTTCYATAAACTCTATTCATGGAGTCTCATGATGCAATGAATCACTTTATTGTAGAAATCTAATGGCAGYGAGATCACTTTCCAAAAATTTTGGTACAGCAAAATAAAAGTATGCATTTCAGAACCCCAACCGTTGGGGGGGGGCTTTCTGTCTAAGCATAAATGTCACACAAGAATAAAGGAATTAAGAAAATACAGAAAATAAAGTTGGAGGAGGAATGCAAAAATAAATAATCTCAAACAATTTGAGGATCCCTCTCTAGTGTATGTTCAAATGAGGGGGGTGCTGTTTACTGCATCTAGACAATGAACAGCAGAAAAATATTTTAAAAATATCATTMTACCTGATTTGTTCTGAATTTCTAGATAGGCATCACGCATCCTTTGTTCAGCCCTTCCTATGTCTCTCAGCACACRTGTAGTTCCCAAGACCTGATGCAAGTCTTTTGTGCTAGAATTGCTTGCTAGAATTCAGAAACACGGTTCAAACCAATAAACCTCCACCCAAGAATTCAAATGCCCTGTTACAGCTCTCAGACATATACACAACTATATGTAAAAATAATAACATCGGTACTGTAAACACATGCAATATCAAAACAAAAGCCCGTGAAACTAATCTCTTTAACCACCACTGACTCCTAGGCTGCCCTCACTAGTAGCTCTATTCATAAATAATTCTATGCCCTTGAAACAGAAGACTTTGAACAAGGCTTTTTGATTAATTTCTAGTTAGCAATCAAACCTTTACTCTCTGTAAAAGTGACACCAAATACGACAAAAACTCACTTCTCTTAGCATATCATCTTTTATTTTACTTTCATTCAAGGAAAGCTTGGTTTTTGCAGTGATCCAGCAAAAAGATTTGATCATGTGCTTAATGTTAAGCATATATAGTTGCTCATTTGCTTAAGTGCTTTGCTGGATGAAGGTCATCTGCTTCAAGTCTTAAAGGATGAAACCTAAATTTTCCTCCCGCCCTTTTTCCACCCTGAATGTAACTAAACTAATAGTAAAATTGATTAAATCAGTGCAAAGCTTAGTGCTCAGTTTAGGACATGGGATCYTGAGTCAGTCAAACTATTGCTTTACCATAAGCTCAAAAAACCCATGCATCTGCATCCAGACTTAGCCTAAAAAGACACTGCTGCTTATTTCTCCCATGACCAGATGGTGGTCTCAAAATCATAGGGCAAAAACATCATTCCTTACTCACATGTTTAAGAAAGGTGTGTCATATTATTAATTAAGAGGCTGATGTTTATTTCCCAGCCACAGTCACATGGCAGGAGTTAGAGTAARAAGAGATTAAAATCCTTGCCTCCTCATAGGAATCAGTATATATTTATTCCACCAGCTGATTTTAATCTGGAGGGAATCTGCTTGTGCCCAATACCTGACAGGAACAGCCCATACGGAGAAGGCTCTTTTCRGGTGAGACTGTCCCTGCGAGTGTGCTCCACCTGCCACCATCAAAAGTCAGCCACTTGAAAGCCCAATACACCGCGCAGAAAAAAAGCCCCAATGAGCAATATGTCCARTTAGTAACAACGACTCAGTTGCTTTTTGATCACGTTTTACATCCTTCTCTCGCTATGCAAAGCGAAATGCAACAGACACAAACGCATGTGACGTGTCAGTCTTCAGCTCTCTTYGTCAAATGGAAACAATTACAACACAATTATATGACAGTATCATGCTAAATACATTGAAATGAAARCAGGTTTTATAGCATCATTCCAGCCACATTTTCGAGCAGTTGGTTTATCACTTAGCAATACTGCTAKGCTGAAACATTATTCTTTGCTTGCTTTTTGATCAGTTTTACAGTTAACCTCAACTTCTCTTGTCAATTAGATCTTTAGATAGTCGCAAGTCCAACCTTAGGAAGGGCCAGAATCCCTAGATTAATTACTCTCCAGCAGACCCATAGAAAAGTGGGTATATAAAAGCCAATATTCATATCAGTCAATTGTTTCCTTTTGTGGTAAGAACAACATATATACTGTGTGACCTTTAAAGAATAGAAAAAGTAGTAGAAATAACTTTCTGCTGTTTATGCGTAGCCATACAAATTCTGAAATATTACCAGGCTGCCTCCTTAAAGAACTTTYGGTACTCCTAACATTTTTTATTTCTTCTCAAGTGGGCAACAAATTTCCTTTTCTTTTTCAAAAAGGTTTTATGATAGTGTCCCCTTGTCTCAGAACAATGTAATTCTCTGATGCTAAAAACATAGAGTCTGTACATTCAAAGAGCTCCAGCAGAGGTTAATAGTGAACTCAAATAATGACATACTTAGATTCAAAACACTCTTTATTAGGCAGTATTGAAATCTGCTTCTGTGTGAGCAGAAGACGACCCAGGCTTTAGCAAAATGCAAACTTTGCTTTCTGGTAAGTAAGTGGAAATTGACACTCCTAACATTGAGATGAACTAGAAAAGTCAGGCAGAAAAAGCTTTCCAAGACAAATTAGTCTACCTTATAATTCCTTTGAAGGGCAGAGGTGTATAAAACCAATCCTGCCAAGTTCTGAATACCTCCTGAGTAGTACTAAGCATCTCATGTTACTTTTGAATTTGCTATTGCCTTTCCCGACCTGCAAGCATCAGCCCTAGAATCAGAAAAAGAAAGAGGGGAGGAGGGAAGGGCAAAGGAAAGAGAGAATGAGAAAGTAAAATCAATGCCTTTTGGGTATAATCTTTATGAACTGAGCAAATATGCCTGCTCTGAAAGTCTGAGAGACTGCAGCTGATCACCAACTTGGTTCCCTTAGCACAGGCAGCACCAAATAATACCGGGACAAATAGTCAGGTGAGAGTATAAGACCTACTCTTTTCTTTTTTCTAGTTGACTAATAAACTCATCATTCCTAAATGCCARTAAGACTTAGTACGATCATATGATTGAGAAAACAATCTGTTGGAAGATGGTGGTGCAACAGGATACTAATATGTTATACCAAACAGCTCTGACCTGCTCAACAATGTGTACAAAACTATGTTCCTAAAATACAAATTAAAAATAGACACAGACAGAACAATGGCGTTCTGGATGGCATTCTATCAGCTGGTAGTATATCCTTTAATTAGTGCTTAATGAACACACTTATCACTGACACTGCGTCATTTATCACCTTAAACTGTTGAGACCTTTTATGCTATAACTATCAAAGATACAAGAAAGCTATAGCAAACCGATCCTTCAAAAAAGTAACCTAACTAAAACCTGTAGCCATTTCATTTACAGTATTCCCTTACAGTGCAAATACTGAAGACTCCCTAGTCCCTTGGGGGATTTAATGGAAGTCTTTTGTCCAGTATTAGATAACTATTTTTTTTTTATAATACGTGCTTCATCTCAACGCTAACCTCATGAGCTAACATCAAATCCACTTCGTATTAAAATTCACAAAAAGCCACCAGTTTACCCAAATCCAAGCAGGATCATGCCTTTCTAATACATTTAGCTCATTCTTGCCGTACTAGCCTCAAAATATTGCCCTATAAAAGCTACATTCGTTTTAAAAGTGCCTATGGAATTTTATGAAATTAAGCCATGAGCACTTAAGTAAATTATAGTCTTCCAGCATTCACAAATTGAAAGATGTGCAACAGATATGGGTGAGTTTAAAAAATCATATGTAACTTATTTTTATCACGTCATATTTCACCCTACCAAGATAATTCTGTGTATAGGACCTCAACTTCTCTGATATCCTCTGCGAGGCAATAAAAGAGATGCACTAAGTCTTTTCACCAACAAGCAAGAAGAGGACAGAGAATATGCAGAGCCAGCATACTGTGAGTGTCTGTCAGAATCAAGGTGCCCGCGACTGGAAGTGAACAGCAAAATCCCTAGCGATCCACAATCACGCAAGTGATGCTCTTTCCTGCAGAGACCCTGCTGCTGGTCTCACCACTTGGCTGCCTCAGCTAATCACTTCACTCGCCTGCTTGAGCCATTTGGTAAGATAAAGCATGTGGGTACAGAGGGGCTGGCAAAGTACAGTGGTCCTGAAGCAAGTGGGTTCGGCTTTTAACTGCAGCTCCGTGCTTGCTGTGAATCCATCTGCAGCACATCTCTGAGATGTTATTTTTCTCAGATGAATACAGCGTTGAACAGTAAGTAGCGATCCTCAGCCGTGACGAAAGTAGGAACATAATAAAAATTAAATGAAGATATGTGAAGCTCAGTCATAACAAACGTAAATGTACARTATTGCCAACGCTGCTATTTCTTGCCTATGTAGGCCCCGTCCGTGAAGAGGTTTGGCCCCGGTGCAACATRATGGCTCCGACAGAAAATCCTGAGAATGCAGTTAGATAGGGGAAGTTGTGCTTTTCCACACACAAAGCCAGTAGCACTGACATGTCCTCAGAACACGGATCCCAAGGAATGTCAATGCGTGAAAAGTTGTATATGCAGAGATGCACATACACTCCACAGGTGTAGAGTTATGTGAATGTAGAAGCTGACAGACATGAAAATGAATATTAAATAGGYTCTGTTAAGATGTCCTCAAATCACGATGCAAAATGAAGGCTATAGAGCTCTCTCTTCTGCTACTTCAGACAGACAGTTGTTTACTCAGAGAGATTTTTAACATTAAAAGAAAAGCAGAGAATCGCAGCCTCACAGCAACTCCCCTCGTCACAAGTGCAAGCAAATGCGACTCTACCACAGGGCAGGGACTTTCTCCCGAATTCCAGGAATACTTTCTGATGGCTAATCCGGCTGCTCAGGCAACAGCTTGATGTGGATGGGCTGCACCTACCAAGCAGCAGCAATGTTTATTGTGAGCTGTGCCTTTAAAGTGGTTCTTTTGTCCTGTCTGCAAGATGAATGCACTTTGCTGAAGCTGAGTTTCTTTAGCCCACTTTATACAGGTATGGTAGCTGGCAATATCTGCAGCCAAGGTTTGCAAGGTACAGCTCTTGAAGGTACCTCATATACTAGTGTAAGTGGTAAGTAAAATAAGAAGAAAATGATGACATTCTTCAAGAAACAGCTTTAGGTCCTTGAAAATGATTATTTCAGTTTGCCTGCAACTGTAAAAATGAGTTTCAGGTAATAGCTTTTCTTTTATATAGTAAATGATAAATGAACGTTTAAACATTGACTCATCCACCAACTAAGATATAAAGAACATAAAAACTCACTGTGCTAACAGGGAGTTTGAGGACTAAAGTCATCTGATTTTTCAACCTGGTGATTACACCATAAGAACGTTCATTTGTCTTTACTTCCACTCCGGTGTTCCAAAAATAATATATATTTCCACCAAAAACAATCATGCCTTTTAGCTTCTGCCATTTATATTTCTGCACTAACCCCTGCCAGAGTTTCCTGTTCAAAGTTCATGGGTCTTTTATGAACATAAAGACCATGACTGGAATATTCTGATCTCAGGATATGTAGAAAGAGCAAAAATATTAAAAAGATCCTTCCTCCAATGTTCCTCCTTACTTAATATAGCATTAAATATCTAAGAGCAAATTCTGTGGAAAAAAACAGTTTTATCCACTTTGATTACCAATAAGAGTTCAAACAATCAGCTCCTCTGTTGGTCGCAATCTGACAAGAATGAGAAGTAAAATCCTGTTGTTGGGCCTATGACTTTCAAATGRGGGGAAAAAAAGAATCTAAGATGAAATAGAAATTATTATTTTGATTTTTATGATTCTTAACATAATGCTTTTCATTTTTCCTAGACAACACCTTTCTTAAAGCTTTATAATGAATATTGATATCAGAAAACTCCAATAGTACAAACAGAAGTTCACTTTACAATAACTACTATTTCATAGGCCATCTGAGTTTTAATATTTCAAGAGACAATATATGCTCACGGTGAGTCAGAGCTATGATTTCTTGGCAAGGTTTTATTTGAATTATCTCCTGCATTATGAAAGAAAGTGATAGCTACTGAGCCATTAAGATTATACTGTATTGTATGCGAGGAAATCTTACTTCAGTTTGCTTTTTTCTTTGGAGGTTTTGGTTTTTTTTTTCTTAGATCAAGTGAAAAATTATTCAGTACAAAAGTATAGCCTTCATTTTACATGTTTTCTGACATGAAGTACAAAATGTTTCTTAGTCATGTCAAAACTACCATAGATGTGCTTGCTCAGATTATACCCACCTACCTGAAATCCAGCCAAGATCTTAGGTAATTTTAGCAAATAAATATTTTCAAGCAAAAGCTCATCTTTTTTGTTCTATCAGTAATGCTCTTTGCTTATTTTCCTTCAAYAAAATGGATTCCTTCTACTGAGATCACTGGCAGACAGACAAT
The DNA here is from genome assembly GCF_003343005.1 of Rhea americana. Lineage (NCBI taxonomy): Eukaryota > Metazoa > Chordata > Aves > Rheiformes > Rheidae > Rhea > Rhea americana. The sequence goes on from NW_028186279.1 coordinate 716,783, forward strand.
ATCACTTAAGTCTTGAAATTACCCTGCACAAGGTGAATACTATCACAATTTAAACAATAAAACTTGTTAAATTATGTAGACATTTAAAAATAGACAATAGTTTACAAAAATGCTCATGGACCAGTTGACTGGAAAATACCAGTAGAGTCAGACAATGAAGAAGTTAGGAACAAAGTCATTTGGTACAGTGAGGTGATTTTTCCCCTCTTTATTGACTGAAAGGGGAAGAACATTGAGCTCATGAATTTGGTGAGACTTGCTTTCGAGCGTTTAAACCTTTGGAAAATAGCTGGCTGCAAGTCTCTGTGAAAGCTACTACTTCCTATAAATGGTTTCTTATGATATCTTGTGGTATCAAAATAAAAAATAGACTAAGGATGCTGCAGAGAGTGTAAATTAACTGGGGTCTTCAATAACCAGTACTCCAGCAGTCTGAGAGTAATTCCTTAATTGGAGTAAAAGTATAACCATAGAATACAGTTCACATGAAAAGTGGCAAAACCAGGGTTCAAGGTGGAATGTATTCTGAAACTGATACACACAAACTTTGTCTCTCATCACAGTGGAGTAAACTAGGCACGTTTAGACACAGTGCAACACAGTAATTCTAGCTTAGGTTGTCCAACACTTTCTACTACTGGACCCTACAAAAAAGTGGTTATAACTTTGCTAAATTTTAATAATTGAGGCTGAAATACCCTCAAAATGAATCATTTGGGAAAACTTCAGCAAAAAACAATAGTACTGTTTGTTAAAATGAGGTGAAAATGTTGACACTACAAAAAAAAAAATCTACATTTCACTGAGAAATGTGCATTCACACTTTGGAATGCTGATTTAAACTTTGTCAGGGAAATCCTTGTGAGATCACAAATTTACCTTTTGTCGTCTCTGTTAAAAACAGCAACCCAAGCTTGTCCAAGAGCCTCTGAGAAGGGCCATCTCCCTCTATGCAAYGGAGACTTATCACTTGGCAGCAAGATAAATTTTCTGATGACTCAGTCTACTCTGAAGAAGTTCCGGTCCAGTGCAAAATAGCAGTGCCCCACCAGGTTCTTCTCCCTTCCCAGCCTTTGCTTTGGTCCAGGTTCAAGGACTGGGAGCAGGGAGCCTCTGCTTTCCATGATCCCTCTCCTGGCCCTCAAGAGCATGGAGATAGAGTAAGAAACAGCCTGAACTGAAACCTGTGGTGAAAACCAAGTGGGATATCACGGAAAATGAATAAAGGTCCACAGAGTGGGAAGGACAGAAGAGGACAATGTGGAGAGCAGGAGGTATGCTGCATGCTCACAGACTGGCTGGAAACTCCTAGCAGCCAGCAACAGACATTTCCCTAAAAGGCTGAGCGCTTGGACTTCCCAGGTCTCTGAGTGACCCCTGAGCAAAGAGCTCTGAAATCCCAACTAGCATCAAGTTCACCTGACAATACTCTCAGTAGTCAGTGTTGCAAGCCTGCTGGCGACTGCACTTTGAATCTGAGCACTCAGATCATGAGGACAACTGTGCTGAGGATCAAGATTTTGAAGCCACCTCTGCAGTTCCCTGCTGCTACAATCCTTACAATATCATACAACCAGCTTCTGCTGCAGTCAAAGATGTGAGCGGAGGTCACGTATGGGAAGTAGCTTTGAACCAGTGGCTTGGGTACTGAGCTCAGGCATTGTAGTAACAACTCAGAGGTTAGTATGGGGCAGCCATCCCAGGGTGGATGCAGACYGCTAACATATTTTTCTGACCACAAATGTCCCTGTGCAGCCATCACTGCATTGAACCAGTGCAAAGCTAGCTTGGACTGAAGTGTAGACAGATATCCACGGCGTCCCTTCCAACAACAGCCTTGCCAGTACAAAACAGGGAATGAATCAAAGGCAAACTGGTACATAAAGATCCTGGCTCAAGGAACCCCATCTCTTTGGAAACAAGTGTCCAGTGAAAAGTCAGAAATTTCAGCAACCTCAATTCTGACATTTCTTGGCTTCAGAGTGCTTAACTTCTTAACCTTAGCATTCTTTCAACATGAGTTTTAAATGTAATATCCTGCTTGCATTAGGAAATGAGCAGCTACCATGACATCGGGTTTCCAGCCCTAGTCACTCCCATTTTAAAAGATAAACCCTAAGGACTGACATATATAATTCAAGTTTTGGATCACAGTAACCCCTTCAAAACCTCCTGTCTTGGCTGTCAAAGAAATTGACCTTTCTCAGTTTAAAGACACTTTCTCATAGGAATCCTTTCAAAACTTACAGATTTTTAACATCCATCCAAGAAAAACAATATCTGAAAGTCCTTTGGACTCTGCTTCTGGACTTCTGAGTATATTCATTTGTCATTYGTAATGTTGGAGCTGTCTAAGGTCTCTAGTCACTTGCCCGAATTAAGATAAGAAAAATATTAAGCATATCTTCAACACAGACAATTCAATAAGACACACACACTTAATAGAAACAATGTAATGAATAATTCTCCTCAGGAATTCTTTGAAAGAGAACCCCACATTTCAAGCACTTTATCAGAGACAGCTTCCGGACACAGTTTCCCTTTACAGTTTACTTATACAATCTGAGTCATCAGRCAATTTAACTAAAGTTGAACATTGCATATAATTATATGTTATACTCTGATTTCTSTGGTGCTGAGCTTTGGAAACTTTCRCTGACTTCYGAAAATAAGACCTAAACTGAACATACTATGTACAAATAAATGGCACATAAGTCACTATACTTTCTGTAATACAATTATGCAGTTAYGTTATGCCTTCTCACACCTAGTCCACATTCATTTTTCTTATCTCTACATTCCAGTTCAGTAATAGAGGATAATCTCTCCCATACTGAAATGAATTTAAGTGATCTGAAGGACAGAGCGGCTGGGATGATCCCACACATTGCCTGAGTACCAAATCAAGCCATGCTGGGCCCTCTATACTCATCAGAGATAGGGCCCTTGCAAGAGTGACCATTCTCCTGGAGAGCCTGATCTACTTTTGCCAGCTCCTGTGGACTGCAGAAGGAGCCACCATGATTATATTCTTTCCTTGGGCATCACTGAGGTACCTAAAGTCAGCCAGGGAGGGTTGGCCTGACTTCGTATTTGTCAGTGGGAACATGGTGTTTTTGCTGAGCAGGCAGCTTGCGGAAACCATTAAAATCCACAGGGAAACCCTGCAGATGTTGAGGAGTCCATGGAGAGAAAGCCTGACAGTTCTTCTGCACAAGTCTCTCTGCTCTCTCATGGCACTGACATTACATCCTTCTTGTTACCTCCTCCTCTTTGCTAAGAAGATTTTATCACCATGCAGTGATGAAATTACATRGAAGTTAATGCTGGCTGCCTTAAATCCCCTGGGCTGTTCTTCAGGGCTACATTGCAGCCACTGAGCATAAACTATGTGGTCTTTCACAGATGGACTCCAGGTCAACTGGAAGCCACATAGCTTTGCTAGCCCAACTCCGAGCACAGCTAATGGCCACCAGCCTCATAGTGCTCATTAGCTCAAAATGAATATACTGCTAAATGCACCTTCCTTGCTTGCAGTCAGGGCTCAGCACAAGCAGAAAGAAGATTCATCTACTCAGAGCAGAGACCACATCAAAGACTACRTGGGTGTTCCTATTACCTTCCACTGCTTAAACGTTTTCCTTGATCCTGTAAGAAGGCATCTCAAAATCACCCTAGGAAGAAAAATACATTAATCAGCTTCCTGTGGGCACCTCTTCTAATCTAAAGAAACACCTTCTAAAAACCCCACTACGACCACTACTACTAACAATAATAACAATGTTAACAAAGAAATGCTAATAAGACTATGCCTAAGTCATCCAAATTTACTTTATAAATTCCTGGTTTGGGGAAGTAAGAGGAAGGAGAGTACATCTGTGGAAATGGCATTAAAGATATGCTGCAAGCACAACTAGGAATACAATGTGCCTGCTTGATCTCAGTCTTCCTTCTCAAGATATACAGAATAGTTTCAAAAYGATCACACAATCAAATTCAAATTTAAGCAGCTATAAACATCATTTATAAGATTTCCTCTTTTATATATATGTATATATAAAATGCAACTTGCTATCAAAGTAGTAGTGAGAGAAACTTGGACAAATCTTTTATTTGGTTTTGGTTTTGCCATTTGGAATTAAAAAATAAAATGATTTTAAAATTAAAAGGAATATCAACACACAGTTTAGAAAGAGTTGTTTAGACATGTTCTCCTTTCCCTCACAATAAGCAGAAAATTGCATGTAACTAGTCACCATTRCTTGAAACAAATTATGTTCTGTTGAAGCATGAAGATGTTTTTTGGCACTCATTTGAGTTCAATTGGTCTTATTTTTATTTGACAACAGATATCTGYAGGTGGAACTTGTTTAACAACATGACAGTTTGGCTGTACCAAAACCACTTCTCAGTAAACCCTTCCTTCTCATGTCACTTTTCAAATAAATACCTATAACTTTTATCTTGGCATTTCTCAGGTTTACTAAACAAATACACACACTGAACACAGGACTCCTCCTCCTTTATTTATTACAGATCATCCCACTAATACACTGCTTAAGAAGATTGCAAAATAAAGAAAGAGGATTTTGATGAGTTCTCAGCTAAAGCATTTAAATATAAGCAAGCTTTTTAAAGTTTTTTTTCTCAAACAAAATGATCTAGTCAAGCCATTTAAACTGCTGGGTCATGTCCATCACTGGAATGAGCATGTTTCTATAAAAAAGAAGTCACAGAACATCAATACTAAAAATCACTAGGTGGGCTGCGTGGGTGAGATACTGGATCTGCAGAGTCGAAAGCAGATCTATTGACTTCTGTTGACTTCTGCTGAGAAGTCACCCTGGTTCTCACACATGCCACTGACCTACAAATGTGCTTTGGGCACATCAGAAGTATATAGAAATGGCAAGTGTTTGGGTCTACCCCTTTTTCCATAACACAGTGGCACAACACAAGCAGATATGCTTAGAAAAGCCTGACATATTATAAAAGCGAGAGCTYTTTAAAGATACATTCTTAAAGACATGTATCACCACCACCTTGCAAGTACTTCAGTTTTTGCTCTAAGTTTGGATGCAGACTGTCCCTGGGTTTAGGCTGCCCATTGCTTTCCCAGTCTGGATGTCCTGCGTGGTGGTGTATAGATGCACTGAGATCCTGAAGACCTGCTAAGTGCCATCAACACCTGCCACTTTTACATCCCTTCTTCTCTTGTTCCTTCTGGTGCTTTCTCACTCAGACGTTCCCACTTGCTTTCCATTCATACTGCTCTTAACACTTCTGCTACATATCTCTGCGAGCTAACCAGGTTGGAAGTAATATATATAGAAGAACTGTGTAAAATAATTGCARAAGGTACTGGATGTTCATCTCCAATGAAGAAATAGGACAGAAAAAAAGTAAAAGAAAGAAATCTGCAGCAGGTGCAGTGAGAAAAAGGAGGTGTCAATAAAGGCCCCAAAATTTGCTTTCATTGCTTTTGTATCACAAAAAATAACCAGGGAAAATAAACAAACATATACCACATTCCATAAGTGTTACTTTCCCTGCAAATTTCTAATTTCCCGCTCACACTTCTTCACTGCACATTTTCATCTTCTTTAGTTCTTCCTCTTTTATCTTGCTCTGTTTTTCCTACTCTCTACCTGTCTCTAATCCTGCTACTTGGATTGACATCACTGGCAGTATCATAATGAAACAAAAATAATCACTCATACACCTTCTTATACACAGACCTTATTTAATTAGGTCTGAATAAGACATAAACAACCATAACCTATAGGATAATTTTTGAATATACTCAATTGCTAGTGTCACCAGTGAAAATACCACGAAATACCACATAGAGCTATGTTTTCTGGTTAACATTGCCATCCAGATTTGAACCTTGTTCGTTATATGTACTTGAGCAGGTACTTAGATGTATGAAAAGGAGTGTTTCTTTTCAAAGATCACCTCTTTCAAACCAGAAAAACAAAAGAAGCATTAGAAGCAATCATAGATACCAACCAAAGTTTGCAGTCAGATCTGGAAAGTCCTCTTAAATAACACCTATGCCACTAGCTCTCAAACTGCAGAGCACTGAGGTCTATTGGGATGTGTTATGTACCCTGCAATTGGACATACAACCATATTAAGAAATAGCATCTACAAGCTCCCAGTGAGTCTGTTGACTGTCTGGTCATAGGATCTTCCAATCATGCCGACCAGATGACTGAAAGTCATGCAATGTTTAGGATACACAGTAAAAAAGCAGTAAGGACATATGGTAAAACACAGTATTTTCTGGTGGTTGAAATAGCTTCTTCGTCTGGTACCTTTGTTATACACTATTCAGACTCAGAAATAGCACTGTCTCGTATCTATTTGATTATTAATTTGTGTTATTTCATCATCTAAGTATGTAAGTCAATTCTGGCCTTAGACAATCACACAAAGTGGCCCTTGTCCCAAAGAGCATTTTCGTATTAGGTACTCCGACAAACTTCCCTTCCGACGGGTGACAGTATCCTAACCAAATACRAACACTTCATGGAAAAGACACTTGCTAAGCCTGTGAAAAGTGTGTGAATTACCCGGAGATTGAAAATGCATGCTTAAAAGATGCATAGCTAGATGTACACAGATCTGAGCACTACGTTACCCTTACCATTCACATCTGAGGAAAAGAACCCAAGACAAGCTTCTTTGCAGATTATAGAAAGAGCAGGCATCAATACCTCTACAAGAAACTCCTGTCCTCCATTACCTGGAAGCCAAACAGGAAACCAACATCCCGATTTCAACTTTTTCTTTCTTTTTTTTCTTTTTCTCTTTTTTT
>NW_028186279.1:723659-728659 GCF_003343005.1 Rhea americana
AAATCTTTCCATTAAATGAAAGACAGGTGTAATTTAGTAGTTGATTCTCTTATGTGATTGCTACTCATTCCTAAAACTGAAACTATCAGCATCTGTAAACCTTCTTTCCCTATAGTTAACTTCAATGATAATTTTGATTGAAATTAATTCATATAATTAAATAACTTGGAACATTAAAAATAGAACTCTAGAATGATAAAAGCAATGCAGATATTTTAGATTCAACATAGAAWTTTTAATTAAAACATGGAATCTTCAATTTGCTCCTAAATAAAACAGCAGCCTTCATGTGATTGATTCTATGAGTGCTGAATCACATATTAATTAACAATTTAAGTAATTAAAATGTTTTTATTCTTTAAATAAATTAGAGATGGAGCCAAATATATGTGCAAAATTTATGATATTTTGGCACTGAAGAGAATTTAGTGCAGAATAATAAAATACAGGTCTTGCTGGCTACTATATACTTTGAGGTAAGTATTTTAGCTTACTTGCTGTAGGATGATATGCACAAACTGAGTTTATCTAAGAGATAAATCTGTTCTCCATGAAAATATATTTGATGTACTCCTTACAATTAAATGCAAATCAAGTCTCTGTCTATGTTTACAGGAAATCCACTCATGTCTGTAGCTTCTGTCAAAACTCAGGCTTTCTGTGAGCTCTAAAAAGCAATTATCTGTGTATACCCGCACAACATTGCATTCTCTTMCTTAGAGAAATTAGAGTTTCTTCCTGTATTTCAGCAATTTACACTGCTACTTCTTCACACACATAATGGTCAAAATCTGATCTTATTCATGCTGGTAACACCTGGAAGACCTCTGTTGACGCTATAGTTACTGAAAATAGAATATAGTCTTTATAACTAGTATCTAATGAGTCCCTTCAATTTATTAACCTTTATTTAACTATAGAGGTTATGCCTTGCCGTAGGACACCTTCACCCAAAATGCATTTTGCACACTGCCCAACTGCTGGTTTCTTCAACGAGATCTGCTGCTGCCTGGTCTTCCACAACTAATCTCATCGCTTTCCTAGCTCCTTTACTTTTCCCACCAGCATTCCTTGCACTAGCCTTTGACCCACTTTACTGAACACCTTGTCCTCATTTCTACATTTCTGTCCAGCTATCTTGAACATAGTTCATCTTGGTTTAAACATCTACACACATGACAAACTGCCCACTCGACTTACTTTAAAGAACTCCACTTTCCAGCCTGCACAAACAACTCTGTGTCTTTTATTTTTCTTTCTCCATGACTTGAATCTTACTACTTATCACTGCCATTTTCCTTAGGTCTCTTTCTTAGCGGTCTTCTGCCATCTTTATTTTCACTCCTCTCCCGAGATCTGCACTTTTGAAATAACACCATTGTATATACAGAAGGAAAACCAAAATAAAAACAAATAAATCCAACCTTTGTATGTCAAAAAAATTAATGAACAACATGCACTGCACTTTCATTCATATTTTAATAGCTTCTACTATCATATGTATATGGGATGCATTTCTATTGATGACTGAGCATTTTTATACCTCTTTAACACAATTGGACAAGTATATTTGGTTGGCATGGGACTTTATTTTTGTTTGATCTCTGTGAAGTACTCTGGTATTTTTCTCATCATATAAAGCTGTCCTTTGTTGTCTCTATGTTATATGTAAGAATTATTACCAATTTTCTGTTACAAAGAKTTCCACTGATTACAAATGCAGTTATTGGGAAAGCAATTTTTTTTAAAGAAAAATTCACATTCTGTCAAAAATCAATTTTCCTTCAAGAAACTTTAAAACAAAATATTTCATATAGGGATATTTCATTCAATATGAATGAATCAAAATGTTCTGGAATTTCTAAATGTATTACTATTTTCAGACAAGGCTACGCCTTCCACAAAATTGCACAGTCTTTCTGCATCCTGAACAACTGATTGACAAACTTTTTGGGCAAGGAGGCCCATCACCAACATCATCAGTGCTTCAAAGAATATAGCAATAATGTGCAATAATGACTTTTCTCAATCAAAAAGTGCRCTTTACCTAAAGAAACTGTGGAAAKAGCATAAACCTTCTGCCCTCACATACCCCTTAAATGTTCATATGTTTTTAACAAATAATAGATCAAATAGATCTGAAATATGCCTTAAGGAAGTACAGGATCTCAACTGGCTGAGCACAGCCCAGAAAAAGAGTTAACGGACCTGTCATGAGTCCATAGTGTCTTCTTTCCAACTGCCTTACTCCCCCGCTAAAAGAAATATGCATTTGACCACGTGTGATAGGGTAGGTATTCCTGCTGGTGGAACTGGGTCATCACAGACTAATAACATATACACTCAAAAAAGTAGGAGAAACACTACATCAGTGCACAAGTTTGGTATTTATCCCAGTTTTCATTGAGATTCTTGTCATAAAACTCTTGAAGGCCTCAACAGCTAGCACATTATACTGTCAACTCTAAACTTCTGATGAAAAATACATATGTACATAAATGTATATGTCACCCTAAGGAATATAAAAATATACAGGTTCTATAAACTACATTTCTGTACACCAGTTCCTGTGAGTGCTAACCACAACAGAGACTTTCTTGTGTACCACCATATATTATGACTGACACAAGGGTTATTTCCTGTTCAGTGAGAYCTTTTCCTCTTACTCTGAAGAGTTTTCCCAACAAATTATACAAAAACTAGCAACTCTTTCCTACATTATTCAGGACCTTTAACATTAGCAATGTTTGGTACAATTCGGATATTTCCTAGCATTGTCAAAGCATGATTCCTAATATAGTTTCAGTGTTTCAACTTTATTTCCAGTTTGGGCTAGAAACAAAATATTGGTATGCTAGAGTCAGTCAAAACAACGGGAGTCAAATTGCAAATGCCTGTATTGCACCAGGGCAGGTCAACAGTTTGAACTCCTTTCTCTACATATCTTTCTTCACTTGCCATCAGGTCAGAGCAAATATTTAAGGGCTGAGCACAGCTGTGAACGGAGCAACCCAGCGCTGGTGAAGAAGCATGGGTCCTTCCCTGTTACATGACCTGCCTTGCATATGCCACAGCAGACCATATGAATGCTGGGGCTACTGATTTTTTACCTTCTCACAATCAGTCCACCTGATGGTGGATCCAGGCCACAAATGTGGTAAATCCTGTATGCTTTGTTTGCTTATGACTTTGATGTACACGTACAAGGCTGACTGCACCCCTCCAAACTTTTCTTTATATTTCTCAGCAGTTTACACTTCCTTCTTGCTAAATCTTGTTCCCTTAGACCTGATCCTTCCAGAAGACTGTTTGCCATCCCTGTCTGGAGGAAATTTTTTCTCCATTATGACAAGAATTGTTTTCATTCCTCAAAGTAGCAAGCATTAGGATTCATTCTGTTCAGGCATTGCCAGTGTCTACATAACCTGAGATGCACCCTCCTTGCTAAAAATCCATGTTAGAAATACAGGGAACGCGGAATTCCCTCAGCTATGGCAGAGGGTCCCGAATGCTCTAGTTTTCATAAATTTCTATACATGATCATGGGCGTGTTGAGCTCAAGAAAACCAGGGTTTACAGACTAGTCAGATACAGAAGCAACAGCTAAACGTCAGGATTACGTGCCCAGGCACAAGGACAAGACTGAGGCCACAATGCACAGTGTGAAGCAAAGCCTTAGCTAACAAGCTCCCAGGCTAGATCCAACTACTTGTGGTGACCCAAGYATCACTCTCTAAGGGTTACATAAACAACAGAATATTTGGGGGGTTCCCAAGGTTGTTTTAGTTTGAATCTAGAGTGTGCTTTGGATGTGAATCACCTCATTGTTCCCACTGAACACACTCTGTTTCGCAGTGTGGAGCCGTCTCGGCACACAAGCTGGACTCCTTTTGGAGAAARCCTGGAAGATGCTCTCAGGAACGCACCACATGCACTCCAACACCAAGTGGGAGATAACTCGTGAGACCTGACTAGAGCTAGTCGTAATTCCCTTTGGATGTATCTAATGCGGACATTGGGTCCTSCATGACAGTTGCTTACACACATTGCCTCCTACAGAGCTGCACTGTTTATTATTGCAGATACGGCAGCAATGCCCAGGCGGCTCCACACTGAGGGAGGTGGAGGCCAGTAGCTCTGTTAGATTCAGTTAGCATCAGCCCAATCACTTCAAAAGTATCACCAGCAGGGCCACTCTCRTGTTTCTTCACCCTCTGAGTACCATGTTCTGAGATGAATTACTGCTCCAGGCACAGCAATGTGGGACTGGACAGAACCAAATCTGAGTCCAACACAGAGCCCAGATCAACAAGTCACYCCCAAACCCAGAAAGCTGGGAGCAGTACAACAAGGAGACATCCAGCCATCGTCAATCTGTACGGTGAAGAGGCACCCAAAGCCATCATCAGTCTGGCCTGTCTGTTGCTCAGCTAGGAAGAAGGCCCCTAGCTAGACTTGAGTTGAAAGGTACAGTGTCTTTGCTTCTCAGTACTGTTGGTATTAGGCAAAATTTTTAGTGCCCAGCATGGTGCGACGTGCAGTGCCAGCTTGGGTCTCATGCTGCACCCACATTAACTGTTTTTTTCCCAACAATATAAACCTGAAAAAACTCTTACAAAAGATCTGATAGAAGTAGATGGAAAGGAAGCTACAGAATGATCCCTCAGGACTCCCTGCACAGATTAGAGAAGATTTTTAAAGCATCAGTAGAAGAAACAATGAAAAATTGTGAGGCAACAGCTCTCTGTAGCAACTGCTTATTATATGCCTTTGCAGGTCCCTTGAGTAAGGGATTCRGATATTGGAAGGCTGAGCTTTCAGAAGGCACTCTGGGCATCACTGGATCCAGCCCTTTTTCTAAATCTGGTATCAAGTGGTGTAAGCTGGTAGAATGCAACAGTGAATCAGGATGTGCATTTGGGAACAATAATTTACAATATGTTGTCATAGTTGTAATATCTGTTGAAGCAATATTTTTTTTTTCCCACGGACATGATCAT
>NW_028186279.1:733659-757977 GCF_003343005.1 Rhea americana
CATGTCATACAATATTTTAATACGCCTGTGGGGCACCGAGCCCTACAAAAGTTGGGAGGGCCTGGGGACGGAGCGCCTGCCCTCTTGATGGAGCTGTCTTAATGCACATTATTTTTTTTGGAGACAACACAATTGGAATTAACGTCCAGAAAGAGGCTGACACCACTTCCTTAAATCAACCAGCCTTGACAATTTTCTTTATAAGATCTTCAGTGGATCTTCTTAGCTGAAAGTTGAAAACAGGGCATGACACTCTTGCACCTTCTACTGGATAACAACTGAACTTTTGAAGAGGAAAAGAGTTAAAGTCAAGTTCTATCCTATACGCACGGTTTAGAAAACACTGTGTTACCACAAACTCCTGCATATTTCCATCCCGGAGACAGGAAGTTAATTTAACTGCCTTTCTCACTACCCCCTTCTCAACGAGGGACTTTTGCAAGCCTCTGCAATTTCAGATCCTGAGGAACAGTTTCAAAGCAAAGCAGAGTAGAGCTCTGCCCACCAGCAAGTAAGTTTTACACAACTTGAGATGAGATGACAGCACATCACTCTGAACATGCAATTAAACCAACGCGTACAGTGTGAGGGTACAGTTTATTCACTGAAAGCAGTCTGGGGGAATCTGATTTACAACATAACCAGGATTATAGAAATCAAGAAGAAAAACAATATTTAAAATACACACACAAACACAAATCAGAACTACTCTGGACACAAGATAACGCAAACTAGCCTTGCTAGAAATGAGCTGCAAAATACCTTCATTTTCTCATACCGTGAAACCCTGATAAAATCACAACTGTTAAGGTCATACAGTATATCAGGTGGAATCACAGTCTTTAGAACTCCATTATTAATGCACACAACCTCACAATCAAAGAGGATAAGAGCACAGTTCCCAGATGCCAATGATTTGATCCTATCTTATTTGGCTGTTTACATTTAAATAATGTGGCCGTATAAATTTAAATAATAAGAACCACCAACAGATGGAATGTAGTGAAAAAAAACGTGCCTTCTACGAGACCCTGAACATATACTACACGGTGCTTTACAATTTATTTGAGCAGAGCTCATATTAAAAAAAAAAAAAAAAAAGACTCATTTCTTCTGCCATTATGGAAATAAAAGGACTAGTGCTTTGGTTCGTTGCTAGCACTGCCAAAGAAACATGCAGTTCTCTAACCTCCAGTACAATGTACCCATAAGGTACCAAGCATCAAAGCATATTAAAAGATATTAACTGCATATTTGCTTATGAACAAGATAAAAAGCTGTAGGGCCTCCAGGTTCTCAAGCTGTGAGTGGAACAGCTTTGCAATTTGCCTGCAAAACTGCATTTTGATCTTAATGAATATAAAATGGCTGCCATTAAAAGTAAAACAGATTATTTCAGGTCTTTCAGGGCCCATAGCTCTTTGACGGTCTTGGAGGGGCACTATGATCTTTCATTAAAATCTCACAGCAGGACTCCCTCACCAGCAAATCAAGCCTTGCAGTCGAGGAGATTGGCTACATTTAAAAGTAATTTTCAGAAATCTACACAGATTTTCAATTTGGTAATGAAAGCCATAAGAGAATGCAGGCAGCATTTTGTTGAATATTGTTACTAATCCAGCGCTCACATTCGTTAGAAATTAAACTGCCCCGTAACTATCACACTGATGGCAGCCTGCCATTTCAGCTCAGTTGTAATCTCCGTTTGTTAATGAGTAGCATGTGCTAATTGTTGTCAGCATCCCTGCCATACATCCCTTCCATAACAACATATTTTACCTGCTGAAAGGTGCTACCTCTCGCACTGTCAGCATCCAGCTTAAGAAATCTCAGAACGGGGGAACAAAGGTTCAGTTTTGCCCAGAATGGCATGAAGTTAAAAGGACGCATTTTCACACGGATATCGAGACACTCCTAGAGCCTCATTTTCTGCCTGCTACTTCTAACGGTAATATGTTAAGGTAATACAAAGAAAGATGCTGTACGCTATAACTGCGCAGGGAACAACCGAGGTAAATCCACTATATTGTAACGTAAAATAAGGGATGCACCTCCCAGCAAAAGGAAGTTGAAAGGTAGGAAAACTTAGAGTGATCATATCTCATTATTGCAAACAATGTGTGTGTGTGKGGGGGTGACAATAAAACCTGCACTGGAGGAGCCAAAAGGCTGGACTGGGAAAAGAAAAACTGGCTCTGAATAAGTTAGCCAGACCTGATGATGGTGCTGCCCTCAGGTGGAAGGTCTTGTCGGGAGGGGGAGGCCTCCACTTGCAATTTAAACCCAGCAAAAAATCATCTCTGCTGCATGCACAAAGCCAAGATATTCAGAAGTGTGAGCAACGTGGGTTATAATACATGGATTCTCAGATAAACCAAATGTGAATTGAAATATGGCAGAAGAGAGCAATTTTCGTTTAGTGAATTGTAAATTGGGTTTGTTTCCAGTTCKCATTTGAAATGCGAGGTTGATACTTGGCTTTTCATATTTTTTTTTTTTTTTAGCTGGGGGGATTCTAACAGAAAATACTGACTTGAAATAACTAAATCCTCATTGAAGACACACTGAACGACTGACGCACTTTCTCTGAAGTGTATTCAGTATCCCTGCATCATGTAAATTAGTTGTTCAACTGCCATAAGTGACAATATCATATATCGCTACGTGTTTAAAATTATACAAATCATTTTTTTACAAATACATAGTGTCTTCTAAAACCAACAATTTTTTTTCATGCAGAAGCAATCTGAAGGAAGTGACACTTTAAGGTATTCCAACTAATAGGAAACAATCTTGTCAACTTATTTTGTGTGCTCGTTCATGTATAGCGTGCATGGGCTTTCCTGTGGTTTTAAGGGGTGCACAAAGTACTCACAACATCTCTACAATAACAAGATACTTCTTCACTCCAGGGTAGCCAGCTAATAGAGGTTACAGCATCTCCCAGACTGCTCTAAATTGAGTCCATGGCAGAAAATCAGTGACTTCAGTTTCTGAACATGCATGAGTGATTAACAGTCACATCCAAGTGACTGGGAAGACTAAATTTGAGGGATCAGTCCAATGTGCTGGAATCTAAAATGATAATTTTTTGCCAATTTCTTGCTCTTTTTATTTTATCTTTTCTTTTTTAAGGCAAAAGCAGTTAGTCGGAACACCTTTACAAACAATTTAGAACTTTCTCACTACTTTTAGTTTTTACTATTTTAATTTTGAGAGTAGTTAGATTTTTTCCACAGCCAAAGACAGCAACAAAAAACGTGCTGCTCATTTGACTTCAGAGCTTGATCTCCTATTTTTTTTTCACTTAGCTGAACACTCTGTTTTCTAATTCCTCCTGCCACATCGTACTATACTCACTGTGACAGCAGTATCCTCATTATACACGATGTTTCACTATTGCATATACCGTGGGTTGAGTGACGCAGCATTACCAGCTCCGYCTAATAAATATCAGCCCAGAGAGCAACACGCAGTCTCCTCCTTTTCTTTCTTTCCTAACCAGCGCAGAGTGACGCAGCGGGTGAGTTTACAGAGCGCTGGTTTTGCAAAGCCAGACGCCTCACGTGTGCGCTGTGACTGCGCCCACGCCGCCTCTCAGGGCCTGGGCCCGGCACAAGTCAAGGCACGAAGCTCTCCGCTGTGCACTCGGCAGTTCTGCGCCCCGGACGGGCGGCGTCCACCGGCGCGCTTCGACGAACGCTGCGCAGGCTGCCTCTAGCCTCGGCCCGGGCGGCACGGGCAGSTGAGCTCAGCCTAGGCTCTGCCCAACCCAGCCACCTCAGCGGTGTGCTCGAGCCCAGGCCAAGGGCCGGTGAAACCCTCGCCTTTCCCCCGCGCCGCGCTCTGCAGCTCAGCTGCGGCCCACGCTTGCTTGGGGACTCGTGTCCAAACCGATTAGGATCAAGGGAAGATTGTGCTTGACTGCAGACAGGAAACACAGCGCTCTAATCCATCGTAAGAGTATATTTATAAGGTTAGACTGCAGCAGGTGGCTTTCTACTAACTAGCATTAAACTGGTGGCAGTGCAACCAGCAGCGCCGAGCTGTACGTGCTTCCAAGAGAGCAACCAGGAAGCAGAATAAACGCTGAAGGAGCTGCCCTGCAGCGAGCCGTCTGCAAGGCGCTCTGCACGCAGGCAAGCTGCTGAAACCAGGTCAGGCGCACGCACAAGGATTTCAGGCACATCTTCAACTGCGGCGCAGACGTACCCCCAAAACGCCTCTGCTAAATCCGGCCATGAAAAAGGGCGCTCTGAGTGCAAGCAAGAAAGTTTCACACCGAGACTGAGCCCGGTGTTGCTACAAATTCACAGCGTAGGTTGGTGCGTACTCAGAGGAGCGAGCCTGCAGCGCGGGGCGGAGAGCGAGCGAGCACCTCTGCGAGGCAGGCACTTTGGTACCCCAGGACCGATCCCGCTGGCTCCTAAGCGGCACGCGGATAATTTTAAGCTAGTTTTCAAACTCACACAGTTAGTTCTGACATTGCCCATTGCTGTTCTTAAGAACAGTGTTGCCAACAGAGCAATTGATGGGAACAAAAGAATAGTCACATAAATAAAGGTTTGTAAGATCAACTTTTAAATGAAATACACTTTCTATAAGTGTATCTATTTATCCATTCCACAATTGGCAAATCTTTTTTTTTCTTTACAATGTTACCCTTTGAAAGCAAATAGACCTAACTATATCTGTGTAATCTGTGTTTATTACACAAAAACATATACTAGTTACTGTCAGCCACAAGCAATCCATTTTGGGAAACCTAGGAGAAGATGCATATCATATCTTTTTGTATAAAGGCAAGTAAAAGAGACTTGTGTGTGTGTGTGAGAGAGAGAGAGAGACAGACAGACACAGACAGACAGACAGACATTAAATCTGTTTATTTTAACATTATAATGGAAAGGCATTCATTAGGTTAATTTCCTAGTGTACCTACCTGAAAGCAAAAACTGTCCATTTAAACATGGTCTATGCTGTAAAAATAAAAGCACTTGCAATGAAAAAGACTGCGCAGTTTTTTTTCCAGTCTACATCTATTCTCTTTCACAAGAGCTTTTCTTTCACACATTTTGCATCCAGATGTTACTGTTAGCTGTAGGACTTGGTGAATTAGCTCAGGACTTTGAATGCCATTTCACATTCCAGAGGAAACAGGCTCTCCTGAAGAATTAGTTGTCATAAGTATGGTAGCTGGYAAGCGGGAGAAGGAGAAAACAGGAGCAGGGTCAGAAAGGAATAAGAAGGGGAGTGGAAAGTCACATAAATAAGAATCTCACCTCAAGAGAATCTGAGCAAAACAGTAGAACAAAGCTGATAATGCTGGGGTGCAATATAGCATAAAAAAAGTACTTGTATATTTATATATGYGYGTGTGTGTGTGCGCGCATGCATGTGTGTATATACATACACATATATATACACATACATGCATAAAACCACTAGATTTTGATTTTCTGTTATTTTCAAATCCTTTTGTACAATGCTCTTGGTTTGAGGTCTTCTAAACAGTCCAGACCAAGGGGAATACAGCACAAAGGTTTCATTAAATAGTGARCTAAGTGTCACAGACTTTTCAGAGGGAGATACAGAGAGATGCAGCACCTTTTCAACCTACACGTACTGCCTATACATGAATCTCTCTTTGTATACTGAAAGGAGTAATCTAACATTTTCACTTACTGCTTGGTTTGGTCTGCAAGTTTTTATTTGAGTACAGCCCCACTGAAATCATGAAAACTTTAATACAATGATTCAAAACACTTTGGATTCAGTGAATTCATTTATTCTCCTGTATGCAAGTTTGCAGGACAAGCTCCAACAAAGTAAAATCAGGAAACTCAAAATCTTTGAGCTGAAAAAGACTATGAGTAAACACCTTGCTCTTATCGCACTGAAAATGGCCCCAAATCTGCCCTGTAGTTTATTCTGTGGCTAAAAAAAAGCACAAAAACATCCGATGTTCATCATCTGATATATGTCTATAATGGTGGATATTTAAACAGAAGCTGAAGATCTGCACTTAAAATGTTAGACCATTAAAACACCTTAATTTATTTTTTCTGCTTATTCCCTTGCACTTACTGGACCTCAAAACAACCAAAGTCCACAGGTTTCATAACAAGTCTAAGGTCTATAACTGGAAGACTGAAGTCCCTAACGTTACTTATTGCTATTCCAAAACACAATGAGTCTTTCTGGATGTATCTCAAGATTGCTTTTTCTTCTCCTCATTCAGCTGTCTGCAGAGTCTTATTCACAAAAAGAATTATTTCTATATTATTAGCTAATACTTCCTTTCCTCAACTTTTTATTATCAAGGTGACTTATAAACAGCTGCAATAAAAATGGTTGGGTTTTTTTTGTTTTGTTTTGTTTTGTTTTTCATACAAGAGCATTCTCAATAATGCTGCAGAGAGAGCAGAGAGGCTAAAAGATACGTGACAGTCATAGATTTCACCCCTGAAGCCACAAAAACCACACTAGCAATTTCTTCATTTGACCAAAATGAATGGTCACCACAAAAACAAATGTAAGTTTGGTATCACTGATTTGGCTGAGACAGCTTAGGGGCTTGAATTTAATAGACTTCCCCTGACAGATTAGGATCTTCTGGTACGTCTGCATCATCCTGTCACAACAGATAGTCAAGTCCAAACCACAGGCATGGGACTGCCCTTGATCCATAACCTTAGAATACAAAATAACTGGCTAAAGAATGTAATAAGACTCCCAAGGAAATACCTTTGAAGACAGTATTCATTTTACTTGGTGGTCTTTTAGAGAAGGGGGAAAAAAGAAGACAATTAAGCATTAAGAACTGATTGATGCTTAAACAAAATGCCTAACAGTAAAAGCACATTTCTATATTCCAAAAGACCAGGCAAAGCCATCCCTAAGAAGGGATTAACTACTATCAGATGATATTACTACTGGATTAATGGTGTTTCGCATTCACTGTATTTATTAAAAAAAAAAGAGAGAGAGAGAGCGAGAGAGATCTCTTTTAAGGAGGATATAAGTGATTTGTATAAAACCTAAAAGCCAAAAAAAATAGATTTTATTTTTACAGTAACTTGTTGGATAGTATTCTCTTTATTTATAAATCCTTAATTGAAGTAATTTTCCCTCCACTGTCTGGAACTAGTCCTTGCCTTTCAAGTCAATTGTTTTGAGAGCAGCACAGACCAGGAAAACAGGAAAGCAACGTGTGACTCCAGAACTGATGCTTTATATTCCTACAGATAGTTTAAGCAGCTCCTATTTTAGAMAATTGTTTTTGTAATAGATATACTAAAGATGATCATTTTACTTTATTACTAGTCATTGCTGACTGAAATATTTTGCCAGATGAAAGTAATTACTATGACTATATTACTTTTCTAACCTGTTCAAGGTATTGTTTCTCAGATATTCATAGTGGGAATATCTGGATCCCTATTTGTAAAAAAGATGTTCTGTGCTCCAGCCTTAAATATGTAAAGCCCATAAAAGCATTATCCAGTTTCTTTCCCAWCCTGTATATGTTATTTCTACAAAAGGTTACAAGAAAACTCCAATCTTGATGCAGCAGTGGACAGATGAGAAAGCCAAACAACATGTTCAGATGTTTGTGTTACAAACAAGAAGCCCAAACCCGGTTAGACCAGAAACTAATCATGTGGGTGAATTTTTAAAAAGGGTACAAGGAACAACCACAATCTTGTTCACCATGAATCACTATTAGCCAAAATTATACACCAGAGTAAGTTGTTTGTTGAGACATCCTTAGGACTGTATCCTCTGGAGAGGGAAACCAGGCTTGTGGTTCTCTCACAAAATCCATTYGAGGTAATTTTTTTCAATTCAAACTACAGTAATACATGCACAATAAACTCACTGTTTTAAATATTTACTGCAACATCTCTTCTTGGTTCTCCACCTACCCAAACCAGCAGCCATGCTACCATAAGTCAGAGGAAGTATTTTGCAGGAGCTCCAAGTAGCTGTTTCTCAATTTCTGGAAACTGCCATCCAAGGGARGGCAAATGACCCAAGGGAAGCGGTAGAAATTGTGACAGACTCCACTTTTCACAGACCGCTACATATATTCTGCTCCAYCTGGGAGGTAAATGTGTTAATCTCTGTTAAAGATGACCATTAGGTGCATATATGTTGGTGGAGAAGCTAACAGTGTATCTGGCCCACTGAAAGGATATTGGTTGTATCTTGCTGAAAGCATTCAGATTTCTGGGAGAAAGTAACTACACTTAAGTAGTGTGAGATGGATCACCTCCACCGCCAAACTCATTGAAAAATCATTCTTTCGAGCACAAACACAACATTTTTCTTCTTGCCATGAATTACCAGTATTGACAAGTGGCAATTTTTTCTGAGCTGCGAAGTTGTTACGCTGTGTAAAGGGCAACATTTTCCGGCAAAAATTGCAAATGTCCATTTCAAAACTCATCGTCCTTCCAAAAGACAGACTTCTGCGACTGATGCCTTCCCGGCCTGTGACATCGCCATCAGAAGGTGGCACAGCAGCACCGTTTATTGGCGCAGGGAGAAGCGAAGGGAAAGATTTTAAGTTCCCTCTGAAATTTCTGCAGTCTACCAGCCACTGTGAGCCCAGAAACTGGTGCTTAATGGTGGCTGCATAAATTTCCACAACATTCAGTAATACTCTATGTAGGAACTTATCAACGGAGGGACTAAAGACAGGAGATGGGCAACAGGCAGTCTCAACAGGAGACGTTTTGGACACACTTTGCACCTTTTGCTTGGACTGATACCTCCGCTTCTTTGCCTTCAGACCTTGATCGTGATTATCTGGAATGCCAAGAAGCGGAAACGTGGCTCAGAGGAACTGATCACACTATGAAAAAGCAGAACCTGCTCTTTCTTGTAATACGTTACGTTAGGCTCCATTCGTACGCAGCAGGGCTAGAAAGGGAGCCGTGGAGGGCGTATTTACCCGCTTCACTGCGGTACCTTACAGCAGCGCACGCTGCATTACTGCGGTCCTTCAGTTTCCAAACATGTATCTACTCTGTACATTTTAATCTCAGTCCTTAGCATGTGAGATGTTAACTAAGCTGCACTTGTATTCCTTTCTGGAATATTTCCATCAACATTATTTGTTATTAACAAAAAAAAAAAAGAAAGCTAAAATAAGGTATCTTACAAAAGGTAATTAAGCAATATAATATAGTAGTAAGTGGAATGTACAATAAGGAGTTGTACTAAAATATATGCCTTGTGCAGTAGCGGACTGGTGTTTCAGGAGATTAACAATTATGATCACCAGTCCTCTTCTGTTTCTGTAATACTCCACACAATCTTTTTTAAATTACTTTATTAACCTTTCCTCCTAGCACAGAAGTGCCCGATTATAGATAATATTTCAAAATCATCTGAGGTGTAAGTGTGTTTGATTTGCTCAGTAATTATTTGTCTACTTTATTACATTGGCCAAGCATACAAGCTCCTTGACCACTTTTATTTCAAGTCCAGTTAAGAACAAGGCCGTATCATTTTGCRCCATCACTACATATGGGCCCCAGACTACGTGAAATTTCATACTGGAGCTGGTAAGTTRTACAGGAATATCTCATATTTTAAAYAAGCAGYGGTCAATCAGGGTGCTGGCWTTAAAGGCTGAGGGGCCTGCTCCTAAAGGAAAGGTTTAATGCACACGAGAAAGAAGTTTTGTTTATTCACTGCATGGCAGACCAAAGACATTTAAACACAGGCATGCAAATTTGCCTTTGTAAGCCTAAAAGGGTGTAAAAACCCTATATATTTGTCAATGCGCACTCTTTCATGATAATTTATTCCCAACATTTCACACAACACATTAGTTCAATTTGGATCTGAAGTATTAGCCCATTACCAGCTCCACTACTATCTGCAGCTTCATGCTAAACATATGGCGATCACAGAAAAAAAAATATGCATTTCTTTAAACATAGGCCTGGAGAAAACAAGCAAGTATGAAAATAAAAAATGCAATGAAAAACTTTTCCTGTTCTAACTTTGCAGCTTTGTAGGAAACGAAAATAATATTTACATTTTTTTAAAGATGAAAATGCAATGAGATGAAACGCTGTACACAGTTTATTCCTGAGGGCCACCACTAGGATAAAAGCACAAAGCCTGGGGACTTTGTTTACTGTCCACAATCAACAAATCCTGAAATCTCCATATGCAGCAGGTTTCTAAAGCTCTGTTAGTAATACTGTATATTGCTGGTCAACTCAGTCACCCATAGAATTACAGTGTAGGGTATGGATGCCAGTATTTTAGACCCAAACCGAGCATAAAAAACACAAAGTAAAATTCAGTGTCAGCACAAAGTTGACAGCGAATGATTATAACAGCTTCGAAGCTTGAAAAAGAGTGTAAATAACTAGGATCCCCCGCGGGCTCACTCAGCCTGCATACATAACAACTGTGATGGACAGCCACTATGGCAAAGTATATAAAAAAAAAAAAATAGTCACTCTGCAAAGATGCAAAAATTTCTCCTGCAACCAGTCTTAACTGTCACCTTTCTGACTAAATCAGCTACTTTTATAGAGGAAAAAGTATCTGTATTGTAGGGTGCACATTTTCAGTGCACCTACTACTTTAACAGGTAAACTATTCATATAGTTTTCAATGCTAATAAGTCCCAAGAATTTTTATTTCAGTAAAAGAATGGTTCAAAGCTGCATGTTACTAAGTCCTTTCTCTCAATCAGCATCCAATTAACTACAGCAGAGAGATAACCCAGATCACAGAGCAAAAGAATTTCAAACAAGTCATATATACGAACATAGGAATGAAAATACTGTTATCTACCAACACATAAATATTAGTACATTTTTTCTTTTTTTCATTTGCTCCTACGTAGGTACATAAACAAGCACAAATACATGTAAGTACATGCAGTAATGGCTTTAAAGTGCTGGCAAATTACAAGTGGGTAGATGCACGAGGTCCTCAGACTCGTCACACGCGTGACAGCATTGTGATTAGGTGCTGCCTTCATAGTTTGTAGCTGGAAGCTGGGAGCAAGGGAAATAGGAATGGACAGCAAACATCAGCATATGCCTACAAACTACGGGATCTTTTAAATCAAGCAGCAAGCTTATTTTTTAATTACTTCTTTCGCCCCCCACCCACCCCTCCAGCATTTTCTATGTGCAAGATTCCCATCTTGAATTAAAAGTTACAAGTATTAAAACTTTGCTTTTTACCCATATTGGCTATATTTATCTGAACTAAGCAGATGCTTTGAAACAGCAGCTTTTGGCCACTGGATTGCTTGTTGTGAGAGCTTGATCTTAATTTGAGCTAAACAGAAGTTCACAAATGTGACATGGAAGAGATTTTGGTGATGCTCAGGCAGTATCTACTGAGCAAAAGAGGTATGCAAAAAGAAACAAAAAGCAAAATTTTCTCATGAGATAGTTAAAAACACAGTAGGTTCATGGAAAAACAGGACTTCTCATCTTGCAAGATGCTAAACYCTCCCTTCCTCCCTTGAATGCACCGAGGACCGAGCATTCGACACTTCGCAGGCTACGGTTCRTCAGCTTGGTGCATCACACCCTTAGATTACGGTTTTATAATTTTATGAAGTGAAAGAGTCCGTACAGGGCCTCTGAAAATCCTGAACATCTTCGAGGATGACCCTTGGCAAAGGCCTGACTTTCACCCATAGCGATATAATCTTTATGTTTTGCTGGGGCTTTTTGATCTCTTTGCTATTGTTTATGCAGAAGCCCGCGGTTTCTTTACTCACTTGAAGGAGCAGTGATATCCAAGGGCCATTTCTGAAAGCCAGCACAGCTGCAAGTATTTGTTTTGGGCCACTTTGTTTTCTTCATGTTGCAGAAACTAACCTTGTATTGGAGGTGTTACCTCAAAAAAATCTAATTCAGATACGTGAAAGATGGGATAAGTTAATCTTTTACCAACTTTTCCAGTGCTATTGTAATTTAATGAAACACAACTCTTTATGTGACCATGGACTTGGCTGAAACAACAAATAACGGTGGGTATTCAGGGCTCTGTGGCGGGCCACTGCATTTGCACGGGGTATGCATTTTCCCTCAAGGGACTAAGACAGGAGCTCTGGAGGTAGCCTTAAGGACTTCTCTGTACCTCAGTTTACCTGCATAAAAATCACAACATAACTACCTGCCTATTTTTTGTTCCTTTAGAAAGGAACCAGTTTTATAGGGTTAAAGATACAAAAAAATATGACCAACCTAACAATTTACATCCTACGTGATATCATTGCTATTCCCACCTAAAAAAAACAATTTTTGCTCTTATTTTTTATCTGGACACCATAACGCTAGCCGTAAGGAAGCAGGACAAGAATGGACATGCATTTGTTTTGTAAACGATCTTACTAAATCCACTTAATGACAGGTGAGTTATTCCTGATTTGGGCTTGGAAGACCTTGCAGAAGTCTTTGGAAGAATAACAAGATAGAGCAGCAGCAAAATTTAACAATCGTATTCATAGCAAAACGGTAACTGTAAAAAGTGAAATTCAAAGGTATCTTTTTATATTTATTCTAAGAATGACCAACAGAGCAGCAAGCTACACAGTACTTGTTAGCCATGCTAAGTGAAGCCCGGTATGTAATCTCACAGAAATAAAAGGCAGAACACTAGATATAGGAGATATTATTGCATACCAAAATTAGCATAACCCAGCACATCAGAATATTAAAATTTAACAAGGATTTCAAACTGTCCTTGTATCATCAGCAGAGAGTCATGTCACAGTTCTTTTTTTTTTATTGGTTCAGCAGGATAGGTGTAATTGTATCAATATTTTAATGCTTGATGCATATTGCCTGTGATAAATTGCTTGCATAAATAAAAAGCACCAATATTCAATTGCCAATGAAATAATCACACATTCTAGGTCTTTATTATATCATGCATTATTTAATTACAATAATCAGAATCCTTTTGAAGGTAAAACAAGATTAAAAAGGTTTTGTTTTATTGGATCTATATATTTGATTTACACTTTATATGTTAGCTTTGCATTAAGAATTTATAAGGCATCAATTCAAATGGTGATATTACAAGAGTTTATTCCTTTTGTAATTAGTACAGTACTCTTAAAGTACTCTGGCTACGAGAGATAATATTTCAGTATTTTAATGAGCTTTTTAAGTATAATTGATGTAACAATCGTTGAATTACACATTTCTACCTGAAGAATAATGAAGGAAACATTTTAATGAGAAATTTAATCATTATTAGCAAATGATCTACTAAACTGCCATTTACTGACATTTAAAAGCTTAATAGCAGAAAACTGTATTTTTGTACATCTGCATCACTACAGATTATTATCTGCTCGGTTGCTCAGGTTTTCTGGTATAACTTTCTCCATTAGTTTTTTTGTTGTTAAATTTAAGAAAAGCTCTTTAACCCACAATTGTCAGCTTCATCGGGAAACTATGGGGCTTGACATGTATACAGATAATTTAAATAAATTAGCCCCTTTTCAGCCTTCAGCATTTTTCAGTATAAAAGGCCTCAGTCTTGTGAGTACTCATGCTTGCATCAGCTTGATTTTGATGAATGCCCTGTAACCTCCCTGATAGCACCTTCAGCATGGAGATCCTACCATGGCATTGACAGCAATGTGTGAAGGTACCGCATCCATAAAAATAATAATAATAATAATAAATCAAGTTTCAGAAAAAAATCATTGTATGTGCATCATGAAAAATGCAGTACACCACCTACCTCATCTCCTTGTTTAGAAAAGGCTTGTGCCATAGGCACTAAGCCACTCAAAAGTAGTATTTTTCACAGGGTTAATATCATTTCCCGTGATATCTGCTCCATATCACTGCCTACCTGTTACCCCAACATACACAACCTCTCCCCTTTCCAGTGTTCAACGCGACGGGCTGCAGGACAGCAGCAAGACACATTTGCAGCTCTCCTGACCTTGCACCAGCCCATCTATGGGTTTGCAGCTGCAAAACAGTAATCTCCAAGACAGGCAACTATCCCATGGATGGAAACGGTCTCTACACAGCACACGCTGCAGGCGAATAGCAGCRAAAAACCTACACAGCAAGTCGTCTGGACATCATAGATGTGACATGAAAAACAGCTTTTGAGGAAACAAACATTTTTCAATCATTAGGCCCACCCAATGCGGGACAAATGGAGATCTTCACAGCTTCTCTAAAGAGATGGGGCACACTCTGCCCCTTAGGAGTACGATGCTTGATGTTACGCTGCAAAAATTCACTGTTTCCTGAACTTGATAGTTCCTAATTTAACCTAATACGATTTATATAATTATATGCAATAAGGYCACTCCTTGCAAATTGGGGCAAAGGGGAGGATTTTACTAAATTTAGAAACAATCTTTAAAAATATAAAAGGTTAATAGGAATCACAACAATATACAGACATGAAATCCTATACACAAAATACGATCTTAAAGACCATACTGAGCCCACACAAAGCTAAGCAAGGCTGAACTGGTTCTGCACTTAGGTAAGACATTTCTAATGTAAAGCTACAGGAAGTTCCTTGCTTATTAAATAGATGTTGTCCTAATTTTGAGCGACGGTGAGCCATCATTGCAACGTGGTACAAGACAGCACTAATCCACCATRCAGGGGTTTCATTTAATGAAAACAAAGACAAAATTGAGGTATCCCCCTCTGCTTTTTTTAAAGAGTGGCAATTCACTCTCTGAATAGCAATTCGGAAAACGATACACAAAAATACATTTTTGGAACATTTTTACTTTGAGGATTTCCATCTCATGACTGCAGTTGCAACAGTCATCCACTAGATAAAAATTAACTTTTATTCCAGGTAGGGCCCCAAATATCCCTGTTTCCAATTTCTATGGGGAGGAGAGCCTAGAAAAGAGGCAACGGAGAGGCTGGATATAAAAGTAATGTGTTCTTTCTAGTAATGCCCTTCCCTAGGCTTGATAGAGATGTTTGAAAAAAATCCACAACCTAATCAAAAAAGAAAAAAAAAAATCTCTCTTCTCTAGCCAATAGCACCATGTTCCAAAACGAATAGAAAGAATTAGCCATGAAGCTAGAAAAATATGAGATTAGTCTCCTCATCAGGAAGATTTCCTCTACAGACAGATGATTATTTCTTATTCATGACATCACCCATGGTAATTCAGACCCATCAAATTACTTATCTTGTCTGGTACCTGATTGCCTCATTATCACATTTGGAAAGATTAAAATAAAAACTTCCTTGAATGAGTAGTGATACACTAGGGGTTCTTTTGCACCTTTGGCATGAGGAGAATTAAAAGGGATGGAAGAAAAGCTATGAGGTCCCAGAAGGATGCTCTTCAGCAGAAGTTGCCCATCTATGTCAGGGCAGCTTCGCTGGTATGCCCAAAAGAGAACAAGGACTTGCAGTTCTTTGCTGCGGGTCAAATCCTGTTCCAGAGGAAAACCTTGGAAGTTCCAACACAGTTTCATGAGAAAATCACTCAGCTCTGCTTTTGCTGGCTCATTCCTCCAACCACTCCCCCCTGGCCCCGCAAAAAGCGTCAGTCGTACCTGCATAAAATGTCTTTCTTTTCAGAGCATGAGGAGGGATAGAGGACTTAAGGTAATAATAAAAGTAATTAACTCACTGGGAATTCATGCTGTAGGCTAACTATAGTTGCTTTAGTGAGGACAGCCCTTTCCTCTTTGCCATGCCAAACAACCTGCAAGGCGGAGGGTCATAAATTGGATTCCCAGTAGCCTTACAAGGAATAGCTACTGGTGACCCTATGGGATCTGGGTTATGTCTCACWTCCCTGTACTCTGAGTACAGTAAAAACCACTGCGTCTCTAGTCTCCTCTTGCTTAGGAAAAATGTGTCTGTGCAGCTCCACTTGGAGACTGCCTTTTAGGATTCCCCRGCATGGCTCTAGCTGGGCCTTCTGTGAACTTTCCAGGACAAAAATAACTCATTAAGCAAGGATTGGACAGATCGTTATGCAAGGACATGGYCACAAATAAGCCTTTATGAAAATGAAACATTATTGTATTAGAAGTTATATTCAATATATGCATTTCCAGGCTTATAAATAAGACATTCTGAAAATCAGGAGCACTGCTTAGCTGCTGCGATGATTTAAGAGAGCTACTAGGGAATATCAGTGAAAGTGATACAGAAACCAGAACTGGACAAAGGTGAGTAATAAAACCAAGGAAAAAAACCTTGAGCCAAAAATATATCAAAACTGACTCCACTGATGTGTTTTCATTGCCTAGAGATGTAGTGCCATTCTCATCTGGTTAATTCCTATTCAGCATTTCTTTGATATACCTTTTATAATTTTCAGTCTAATTATAATGAAAATCATTTTTCAATGTAATTTTGTAATAAAAATGTTGCCTTATTTCTCATTACCTAAGAACACGATCTTGCACAGCTACTGAGCATGCTTACAATGTGTATAGTGTATCTTCTCTTTCTTAGCATTTAATCTCTTCATAGTCTACAGATGTCAAGAGGTTCAGATTAAGCTTGTTAAAGATCTGCTTCACTCTAACTCACTGATGATTATTTATTTAGCAGTTTTATGTAACCCTGTCATTGATAAGCACTCTATTAATTTGCCGAGGGACAAATCAACACTAGTTATTTTTCTACTGGCTATTAGATTCAGTGCTGCTGTTTGTTACAAACCACTTGCCAGTTAATTATAAATTATGGGTCCTCTTTGCCTATATTAATTGATATCTTCTCTGCCTTTGTAATACTAGACAAATAAATTGAAGGCAAGATTTATTAAGCAGTGCATGTCTTCCATCTCTTGATTAGTATTCTTTACTTTTTAAACATTTATACTTGTTTATACAGATTTGATAGCAGAACAGTACATTAGAGAACGGATCCTTGGGGTGTTTTTGGGGAGACAAGAAGACTTATTTAACAGCTTCCCACAAATTAGGTTGAAGTGACAGACAATTTAAATAAAGCAAATTTTAAATGTTCCTTTTGATTTAGTAAATTCTTAGGTTACAACATCTTTTCTATACAGACACTACCCACGTATTTTACAGAAATTGCATGTGTATTTATGTGCATTCAATAATAATAATTRTTGTAGACACACAGTATTTTCATGTTCAAACTGCTGTGTTTAACACGTGAGAGCACACATGCAACACAAACGTATAGAAACTGAGACACGCATATGCACACACACGCATATCTACGTACATCTCCGGCAGTATTCTCCATTGACTAATTTCATTTTCCAAATCTGGAGTTGTAATGAGAAGTTTCAGAACAATGGGACACGGCCATTTTTAATTTGCACGAGTGTGAATTATATAAAGCAGTGTTACAGTCTCCTCCATTTATGTATGATTGCTGGCCACAGGGAACACAGCCTTTCACAGAGACACTCACAGTCCACAAAGAAGCAAGAGTCAAAATTCATGCCATGTACTTTTGAAGAGAAACTTAATTCTTTTGCGCCCTTGTTAGCGTAAAGCAGAAAAGTATAATGCAAAACCCTACACTGGAGTAACTTCTTCGGTTTCAAAAGAATTCCTAACAATTACACCACAGCTGAAATTGGCCCACAGGAACAAAATGCCAGGTCATTTCTGTAGGTTCTAATTTTATAGCATCTTATTTCCACTCTCCAACCTTTAAAGCCCACTCCTCTATGTAATAAGGATGTGATACACAGAAGTGTTCAGCAGGGTTATAAAAGGTTTTACCTCCTGCTACCTGACAGGTGTCAGGAATCRTTGATCCTAGAGATTACAGTTACATTTCAAACCTAATTATGTACAGTTTTTTTCCATGCAATTAATAGCTTCATCTGCAATGCCCTAAGTGCTTTGCTATATGTTAAGTTAGATAAAGTCAAAGAAGGCGCATTTGTGACCCTGCGGTGAATGCATTGCTGTATTGACTGTCCACAAGAAACACCTCTCTCATTAATTAACTCTTRTATTGCACTGATTAGTACGTGTGCGTATGTGTGCACATGTTCTCTACCAGGTGGAACTTCCGTATCACCCTCTAGAGGATGGCTCACAAAGACTAGCAACCATACTACTACTACTACTCTCCTAATTCACAATACAGTCCACACAGCTGCACAACCACTGCCCTTTCATAGTCAAAATACCCAGAAGTTTGTACCCACAACCAAACTGTAGCTCAAATCTCATGTCAAGTAAATATGTGAGAATTCCGTGGCAAGACTTACTAAACTGCTCTAAGGAAACAAAAACTAAAGGCAAGTAGCAAAATGGAAACTAATTATAGGCATTCTTGCAAGCATAAAGGAAGAACTTGGTTTTTGTATCATGGAAAAAGCTATGACCAACTCTCAATAAGCTTATCTCTTTAAATTAAAAACAAACCTCTATTTAATTTCTATTTTCTTGAGCATCTTTGTCTCCATATATGCCTCCAGTGCAGCTCAGATTAGAACAGTCAGAGAAACCTGCTTAAAAAAATAAACGCAAAATTTATTAATGCTATTTGTCTACTTCACCAAAGCCATTATCAGATTTCATTCATTAATAAGGTCTGAAAACCATTTTGAGACCTTCAGACAGACAGCACGATGGAAATGGAATTACAATTAGTAGTAGCAGCAATAGTAGTGTTAAAAAATAGATGCAGCTCCCTTGCACCTTAACAAGGCACTTATTTGTAAAAATAACAACATGGTTTTAATTTTTTGAATAGAACTACATTAAAGAATGGAGTATCACACAACATCTGAGCTGCTCAGAACAGCAGTCCACACAAAACCTCAAAGCAAATGAAACTGCAGTTTGGGCCAGCTGATGTAATCCTGGACGGGGTGAATGAACTCTGTCTCTTTATTTATAGACTGTGGCCAGACCCAAGCTGRCAATCAGGACATCACACTCCACCATGGACACTTACCAGGTCAACTTTTGGCTACCTTGAGCATCTCTGAATCATGAAATTTTTGGCATTATAGATGCACACTGACATATTCCTGGAAGCACTTTAGCCACTAAGGATCCAAGGCCCAAACCCAGAAATGCATTTATATATCTAAACAGGAGTTAACAGTTCTGCTGCAGCTGTGAYGGGCTTAGGACATAGTCAATGCGAGACTTTCCTAAAAATAATGAGTATTGTCAGAAAAAGGAGAGAAGCTTTTGGATGAGCAAACTGTTCCTTGGGTCTTATACAGAGGCTGCAGATAGCAGAGAGAAAAACAAGTTAAGAACAATTTTGGTCAGAGTTTAATTGGATGTGGATCAGTTTGGCTATTTTTCAAGCACAAGAAAGCCTTATACCTGCAGAGTCAGATGAGGAAGAGCAGTAATAAAACAGTTATGTCCAAGGAGGGGTTGGGGAAGGAGGGAAGTGCACTCTTTATGGTCTGTGGCATAGGGAGAAGTTCCTGGGGAAGGGGCCRGAGAGAAGATGCAATGTGCTGCAAAACCAGTGCTTTTATTAGGGCACCTTCCTTTTGGCTCTTCTTGTTCAGCACTATGTGTGAGGGCACTGCAGAGCTATGGGTCCTTTTCCACCTCACAAGCAAGCAAGCAAAAATGGGACCCAGCTTCAGGTCCTGGAGGTGGCAACTGAGTACTGCAATCAAACATCCACCAAGGTGTCAGTGGGTCTAAGGTAAGGAATGGGTAAACCATCTCAAATAAAATAGGAAATAACCTCAAGTGTTGCTGTAAACCACTTTTTTCTAGATTTAGAGAAGTTTGAACAGCTTTCTTGTTCTATTTTCCATTTTCTTTCACAAGAAATGTAAAATTGAGGCCTTGACCAATCAGGGTCATTAAAAATCCCATTAACCTTTTCACAAGGTAGGGCTTAAGTAGGGTTAATTAAGCAATATTGCTTCACAAGGGTCTGAAGAAGCATTTTCTTTCTAGTTTCAATATATATGCCAGTAGGTTTGCACGCTTTCCACAAGTTTTGTTTTAAAATTTGGGTTTTCCACCCACCTCTTTCTCCCTACCCCTCCAAACCCTCCCAAAACATAGAAGAAAACCATACAAGACTGTAAATTCACCATGATTCTATGTAGCACCATGAAATTCCTGGGATCCATAGGTCTGGCTGRAAAAAGATATTCACACTCTTTCAAATGTGACTCAGAGGCCAATAGAATGGTTTATACACCACACAAAATGTTTTGAACAAATATTTGTACACTACAGAAATACTCTCATCATTATAATGAATTAAAGAAAATACTGAGTCATTTTCCTCATACCATAAATAATCATTTACATTTATTCATTGCTGTATGCTGTAAGCATTCTCAGAAAAAGAACTCAAAGCAAAGATAAAAAGCAGTCATAAAAAATGAGAGAAATATGATAAACAGTACATATTTGGCCAGAGAAAAATCTGCCATACAGAGCTTGGAAACTATCACCATACAAGAGGAATCTTGGACTTCGGTCTGTAACTGCCTTCAACCACCTTCCTCCACACCTTTCATCTGAACTCCCTGCACACAGCATTATTCTACGATTATCAACATATATAAATAATAATAATCGACTAGAATATTGTTTTCAAAGTTCTGCTTTTTAAATACAAGCAGAATGTAAGTTACAACACTGCACAGCTAAACTTTTTTTTTCCCCCCCTCTGTTGGAAACCTAAATTGTCTACAGGAAATTATAGCAGAGGGATAACATGGATTTAGGATTTAGATGGAATCCCT
The DNA here is from genome assembly GCF_003343005.1 of Rhea americana. Classification (NCBI taxonomy): domain Eukaryota; kingdom Metazoa; phylum Chordata; class Aves; order Rheiformes; family Rheidae; genus Rhea; species Rhea americana. Next base: position 754,367 of record NW_028186279.1, read on the forward strand.
TTGAAAATTGCCAGAGGACAACAATTTCTTCCCCCAAAAGCAGGGTGTTTACTGATACTGAAGCTTTTTATACAAATTGAAAGTTCACAATGAAAATTCTGGCTGGAAAGTTACTAATATCYGAGGCAGAATTTGTTACTTTGGACACAGAACAGAGTATGAAAGCTAAAATTTGAATCTGAACCTGTTTGTGCCACGCTCCTGATCCCGGTTTGAACTATTAGGCCACTGTGGACTTTGCTTCCTYTCAGTCACATCTGAAATCTCCAATTATGTTGAAAAACTGCCAGAGATTTTTTCAGGGGTGAGCGCAGGGTGAGAGAAGAGCCGGCAAGCTCTCTTACCTGGTCATCTCAGCTACTGCACCGATTTTCTACTCTGGGGTAGAAATGACCACTGRAATAACATCCAATATTTGTAAGCATTTTGTAACCAACCAATTTGTAGCCATTAATGTCGATAGAAGGAGCTTTTTTTAGAAACAAATTAGGATGAGTGAGATGCAGTTGGTGGGTTTTGCTTAGGGTAGGAACTAATAGAAAGTTACAAAAATTGCAATTTGTTTTTTTAAATGCATCGTTCCAAAGGGCCTAGTCCTTTCAACCTCTGAAAGGCAGTCTGGGGGAAATCAGAGGAGTCTCACCATTTCTTTCACTTACTAATTCCTTTAAATACACMCCTACCAGCGTTTCATGGCAGACGGAGCTGATCCTTGTGTTTAGGACGGTTTGTAAATGGCACAAACTTTTCCTGACAAAGTGAACCTTGCACACCACCTGCTTTGGTTGGTGACACTCTAAAATGTAACGATACTTCTCAAAGGGAACATACAAATTAAAATCTATTTCTCTAAATAGCTGAACATAAAATGTAAGTATTTGGAGTCTTGACTTCATCCTAGTTTGGATAAAACTAGCTGATTTTAATGACAATCCTCAGTCCACACCATGAATTTCAAAGCTGGAACTATTCTGAATTTCCTTKTTCTTCTATAATTGAAAATAGGAAGAACTATGAAAGAACAGTATCCACAAGTTTTCCAGGTTGGTTTTCCAGACTTATGGGTTCAGGCATTGCACTCTTAAAGGAATAATACACTAACTTTTACTAAATATTCTGAGACTAAACTTCACCCATTGTTAGCCAGGAGTCCAACGTTTCCTCCCCCAGAACTTTAACAGACACAACTCACTCAACATGTTACAACAACTGTGTGATGCACTGTACACCAACAATATCATGTTATGCACAGAGAATTCAGAGAGGTGARTGATTTGCCCAGAGCCACCGACAAACCTGGCATCAGATGGAACGCATATAGTTTTAGCTCCCAAACCCATGTTCAAACCACTAGATCATACTTCTCCAGAAATTATTGCCTGACAGGGCCATATTTATTGAGAGGGAAGTATGTATTTTCTAATGGAGTGGGAAATACTTCTCTTTTTTTAGATGTTAATATTCATTTTAAGCATTCTGTGTCTGAAGATCATTATGAATATGYTCTTGGAATTTCATTAACATTACAAAAAAAAAAATGCCCAAAGACAGTTTTGATGCAAAGCTTATTTTAAGTGGGTAAATTCCTTGTTTTTTCTTCTATTTTTTTTCTTAAGCCCAGAAAGGGTGGATAAAAGACCCATAAAATAAATGCTGAGTGAATAGGACTCTTGAGCTATAGAACTTGTGCTGTGAAAATTCTACTTTGTCTGGCAAACACTATTAAACAGAAATCTATGAAGAGCATTTTTTTTTCCATTTCATACAGGGGGAAAAAAAGAAATCAGATCTGACCCAGTGACTTCGATGACAATGGTGAGAGTCCTACTTTGTACAATGAGTTATAAAGACAGAATTTTTACTCTTGGGTGGGCACTTTAACATTCCTAGCAACAGCGCTTAGCTAGTGGACTTGCTGAGGTTACCGACGAGAGCTCTGGTTATTGGCACCAGTGACTCTGGTATGTAGGAATAACCCTGACGGACCCGCCCGTGTTCTCTTTCTTTTTCTTTTTTTCTCCCCCCCCCCCCCTTTTTTTTTCCGGATTCACTTCTAAATTTCACGATACAATTAAAAAAGGACTGTCAAAGTGCAATTCACTGTCATTGCCATCTCTATTTCTGAATATTTCCCACAACTTTAGTTTCAGGTACACAAACTTCATACTTTTACAATAATTTGGGTCATTTCCAATTGGAATTCAAAACCASGTGTCAGTCGTGAAGTGTCTCGAGGCTATCAAAATAACTGACTATGTCACCTTGTCCTCCTAATGATCCTTATGTATTTAACATAAACATCATAAAAGTAAGTGCTTATTCAAGCAGGACCGCTACATATGTTTACCTGGGCTTGTTTTTTCAAACTTGCACTGAGTATAAAAAATAGCCAGGAAGGGAAAGAAATGTTAGAAGCTACAACAGAGCATCAAACTATAGATTTGGAAGTTTGATGCTTGCTGATGTTTCAAATAAACCCCAGAAGCTATTCTTGTGGGGGGTCATAATGATGCTCACAACCTATTTGGAGACTATTTCTTGCCTTACAGCRCTGTGTACTTCTCATTATAATGATAATATCTAGCATTTATATGGCTATTTACATCCTTTAAGTGCTGTACCAACAACTAATTAATCCTCACAACACCCCTGTGGGGTAGGTAAGTATTATTATCCCCATTTTATAAATGGAAAAATTGAGACATAGAGGGGGAAGAAGCGACTTGCTGGAAGGTACTCAGCAAGTTATAGGCAAAACTCAAATTGGAATGCAAGGGCTCCCTGGCTCCCAGGCACAACCTCTGTCTGCTCAGCCGGACCATGTCCGCCTCAGAGCCATGGTTACCTCCAAAGCTAGTCCAAAAAGCCCCCAGCACTATCCAGCATGCAGTGCTTGCATTATATGCTTCTGACAGTTGAACCATGACAGCAATGTCAACCAGTGGAAGAGGCTGCCCAAAGAGGWTGTGTGGTTTCCATCCTAGAAGGTTTTTAAGATCTGGCTGGACAAAACTCTGAGCAGACTCTGCTTGGAAAAGCAGGTTGGGTTAGAGACCTCATAAGGTCACGTCCAACCTCAATTATCCTRTTTTACGAAGTGAAAGCTGAAGGAACAAATTCCTCATCAATTCACACAGTTAACTCTATTCTTTCAATCCGGGTTCTTCCTTCAGGTACCTTGACTTAAACCTGTCCTTTGGTAGGCATAGCTACACGCAGTCTGTACTAACACAGAGAGGTAAATATAATGGTCTATGTGGCTGTTTAGCAGGGAATTTAAAAAACTGTGTGATTTCTGTAAACTGTTTCCTAGTTCCTATCCAAATTTAAAATCACCACAAAATATGATCCCYAATGAACTTTTCCATGAGAAAACACAACCTCTCAATTTTCTTCCAGCTATATTTCCTAGCAAAGTCCGATCATGAACCAGGAAAACTTGAAAATAAAATCTTGAGGGTTACTTTTAGGATTGCTAAGAGGCAGCCTAAGGCTACCTGCTGTTGTCACTTTGGCACACAAGTCCATACTCTGTACTCTAGGAACAGGACAAATTCCATCTCTTTGCAGCCCTCTCTTCATCAACACTGCTGTATTCAGCTCAAAAAAAA
>NW_028186279.1:758032-795716 GCF_003343005.1 Rhea americana
AAAAAAAACCCACAGCAATAACAACAGGCAGGATTCTCTATTCAGCTGACCCTCATTGCTGCAATATCCCAAGAAAAATCAAACCTCATAGCCCAGACCCCCAGAGGTACTCAATCTCCTCAGCTGTAGCTAGTTATTTAGGGGAGCTCTGAGTCCCTTTGGGGAAAAATAAGTAATTAAGTTTTGAAAAGTGCTGGGTATCCTGCAGCTCCTACCAAAACAAAACTGAGCTGTTTGGAAAGTTTAGTCATTCATTACAATGCCTAATGGGAGCTATTGGATGCAAAGTTGTTTTAGGAATCAAGCCTTAAACATCTTTTGTCAAATTCTCTGCTTTCCGATAAAAGATTATTTGTATCTCTTTGTATCTACTTTAGCAAATAAAAGAAACTACCATACCCAGACTACCTGAACATAAAATTAGCAGTCACATTAGCAGTAGGAGGCAAAAGATAAGGATACATTAGAAGCAGATAACATGAAAAAACAAGCATACGTTTTTACATGCAAAACTACGAATTAGTTGCATAGTCACAAAAAAAGGTTCTTTATAGTACAACAACATAAATACATTTTTTGCCAGAAAAGTCATAACTGCTCTTTTTGAGCATTTGAGCCAGACCTGCACAAAACCAACCCTCCTCCCAGACCTCTCTCTCCTCCAGCCACCGGAGAAATACTGAAGAGTAGCTAAAAACCTCCTCCACCAGCTGTGATTATCTGCTGCTTTATTTCACGTTATTTCCCATTCATAATATGCAAGTAAAATGAGATCCAGGTTCCTTCTTCCCTTATTCTGTCTGTGGTCAGTTTACACTAAGAAAGAAGGGATTTTGAGAGTATATTTTACTTTCACCTGTGTTTGTTGATAATAGAGCTTTTTTATTCCAAAAATCTAACCCATCGCCCTACATACAGTCAAGCATTGTTTTGTACTGAACCATACRTTTTTCTTCCCTAAAGAGTAAGGAAACCCCAGCAAAGCCCAGCAGGAACATCTCAGAATCCTGAACTTGTAGGTGAACTTTACTTTCTCATAGTTTTCTCTCTGTGCTTTTTCAGCAACAAAACCAAGGGCCAAACTGTATTTAATACCCTTAGAAGTGATGTTTAAAAATGCCTACAGTGAACACACGACTGTTTAGCCAGCCAGGGCTGTGTGTTAGACAYCCGTTGGAAATGCTGCGTTCTTGCACTCTATGTGCTGGTCACTGTTTAAGTGACATATTGAGAACCTTTGAGCTACTCCGTTTCCAAACATCTCCCTGGGGTGCTTCACCACACGGTTGGCTGTGACAAGGAAACAGCTAGATTTACAGAAGTGGCAAAGTTAGTGCTGTAGCAAAGCGTCCCAAGTTCAGGAAAGACTGCAACATGATAATGTTCATAGCCTTTTAACACACACACAAACACACATATATACAATGCATTACATGCATACCTATGTACACATACAGCTTTCATATGCATCAGTGTCTACTGGGATACAGATTTGTGATTACAGACAACGATATAGGCAAAGCTACTACGGTTAAAGCCTTTGCAAGAGTTATTAAGCTGTTGACAATATGAGAATCAGATGAATTTACCACTGGTTCAGTAATTGTCTTTCATATATGAGCAACCCCCCTACACACAACTTTTATGATTCATCATATTTATTTTTTGTTTCCTCAAGCAACATCTTTTATTAGTTGCACACTCACTACAGAAATTTAATTTCTGCAAGAGAACAACAAAGCAGTTGATTATTATTATTGAGAATCTGGTACAACACRGAGTGAAATAAAATCTATAAGGCATTAAAATGACAGATTAGGCAAGAGCTGTATTCATTTACAAGTGTTAGAACATCATGTTAATGCCTCACAAGCACAACATAAAATGAAAATCAACTCTTTCATGCTGCTTTACTAATACTGCAAAGCTCCACGGAGCACAAATAGTAGTCCCAGTTAAAGAGGCACTGTCCTTTTGTAGCTTCTACGTGCAGCAGGTTTAACACTTGATGGAAAACTCTCTTCAGATACTAACTGGCCMTAAACTTTACATTTTTATCACTTAACCTATCTAAAGGTGATTATTACTAATCCCTGCCGGAATATGTCTGTCAATTTGTATATGGCTATCTCTTAATGAAATTTTAGAATTTGTGCACAAAATTGTCATTAGAAATGTTGATTTGGAAAGTGCTGTATTTAAAATTTTGCTTTTCTCATTCACTCGGAAACTGCACAGTATCGGATCCAATTTTAGATTCAGATTACATTTTACTGCAGCTTCATTTACTATCAAAGTTTCTGAACATAAAGTGGCAGGACATGCAAATAGAAAGACTTGAAATACTCACTTTACCCTCGCCTGTCCAATCACTAGTATACCCATTTGATTGTATTTGCATTCTTGTGACCATGTTTCCATATTACTAATGTTTCTCTTGGACATATCACCATTCCTTTTTTTCTTAAACTCACACTTCATCACAGCAGGAAAATGTGAAAACTGCTTTGAAATATGATGTTATTTGTTCAAATTGTTCTATGTCTTGAGGAAAGGAAATCAGTGGATTTTCTTTAGTAACAACTCTAGAAACAGGCTGTGATCTTTTCTACCTGAACACATTCTTAATGATTAAACACCTGTAAACATTTTGGGGGCACGTTTGCGCTCCAAAGGATGCCTGTTACTTGTGTAGACRATTGGGTTGTATCAGTACAAAACTCAATATTGAATGGAAACTCTTTTAAAGAAGTTGGACGAGTATTTTCAGGTTTAGCCTGTGCCAAATGCCACGTGGCTGTGACTGCCTTGCTGCCAGCACCCAAGCTACTGCAGCTGCGCTGGCACGAGGGACGGCCACAACTCCCAAGCCAGGACATCTCCTGACTGGGAGAAGTGGAGAAYGGGGCAGGGCCAAGTCCTGCCTGACCAAGGAGGGGAAGCCCGACGACGGGCAGAAAGAGCTGTCTGGAAAGCGATATTCGAAAGGAGGAGTGGAGTTGTTTGGTGTCTTTAATTATGGAAGTTTAAGRCTGCATGCAGGGTAAAGATTTGGGTAAAGGCCTTCCGCTTTGTTCCGAAATAAGGGATGTGAAAGGTCCCACTGCAGTCCCAGGCTTTGGGGAAGAATGCTTTAAAGGGGAAGCTATGGTCCTACAGGAAAGACCTAGGAGAAACAGTTGCATACTTCTTGTAACAGAGAGAAAAAGTATCTTTCCCCCCTGCCCAGAAAAAAGGCATACAGAAAGGCTTGTTTTCAGAACATTTTAGGGGACATCTGACAAAATTATTACAAAAGGTATTTTGAGGCAGGAACATCCAGAATTTAAGTGATGTATAACATACTGGGCAGGCCTGTAAATCAGCTAAATAAGGGGGGTTGGTCTTTACCCCAACCATTATGTGCTATCCTTTAAAGACAGATTATAAATTACACAAAAATGAACAGGAAATAGCACAGCTTTGTGTCCTATATTTTGCAATAACAATTATAAAACTTTCCGACTTAACTCAAATCCCAGGAGAACAGATCTCTTTTGTTGCAGTTACAGTGTTAACAAATAAAAAGCTAATTTCATATCTACCTTTGCCATGACAATGTGTCTTCCACCAAAAACAAATGCATGACTGCATAACTAAGAGGCATGAACAAAGAAGGAATGTCCCAAGTATTGTACAGTCCCATCTCAGTATCAGGCAGAATAAAAACCTGAAGAACAGTGCCTGATGCTTCATTTGGCACATTGGGGTGTAATACGTAAAACAAAAGGAAAGTAGCTGATGCKCAAAAGGATTATTAAGGTTCCCTACAGCCAGTTGCTATCGTCTCATGAACACCAGGGTAGGGGACACCAATACACTTAGAAAGCTGCCAAAACAGAAGTTGAAATTCAGAAGGCACAGCCAATGGCAGGTATATACTTAAATACATATCCACCAAACATTAAATGATATGATATAAAATCCTAAAAAGCATCAAGAAATCGTGAACAGTGCTTTCCCCAAAGGCATTCCTGGACGTTGCAACAGGTTTTCCCCTTTCTTTGTAACTTTGAAGTGAATGACAGCGGCCTGAGAATTTGGCATAGCAACACTAACCTTAGATGCTAACGTGCTTGTGTACAGCAGTAATAGTGTCACCACACCAAACACATAAACTCAAAAAATTATGTTCTCCAGGTTTAATTTGTTTCGTTGCTTTCCTCTAGATTTATTTAGTTTTTAAACTAGTATAAAACTCACCTCACTCACTGCTCTGAAACAYCACCAGCAGATTCGGTGAAAACCTCCAAAAAGAAAAAAACTAGAGAGGGTAYTGTGAGAACTACATCTCCGTCTTTGTCTCCTCGAACCACAGAAAAAAAAATAACACCCGCTGTTCTGGACGGTGCTTTCACCATGCAGCATGCTATGTTGGCCTCCTCTCTGTTTACCGTCTCTCAATGAAGCTCTTAAACTGCAATCATCAACATGGCATTTATTTTTTCACCAGCATGAAACATAGGCGAGATGCAGCCTACTCTTACATAATTGCAGCACCCACCCTCCAGAAGTCTACATCTAAACTAGATACCCTASCACTCCATTTATGATCAAAAAAAAATCCTTTTAGGTCACTTTTCACCTGGCCTGTTTTAGGTAATTTGCTTTGTGATGAGACAGTATTTCCAAACGGCTGCGAGGGGCCTAGTGGTTCGGACCCAGCAGCCCCACTGTACGCACTCRCATTTGGTCGGCTGAGTTACTCTCTACCGTCAATGTGTTTCCATTTGGTGCTGTTACAACCATGCAGTGATAAATTTCAAGAAGGTTTGCAAATAACTGAGCAGTGAAATTTCAAAATAGTCTTCCAAATGAAGTAGTGAGAGTAAACRGTTTTAAAAAGAGTTTTGTAATTTCAAGAAAGGAGCTGTCTAAAGAAATAGAAGAACTCCTGGAGAAGAGAAGTTAGTTTCTTAATACAAGTTTTTAAACTATCTGATGCCCTGGTCTAAGTACAGTTGAAATCAACAGACTGGATTGTTACTACACTGTATATATTGCATTACTCTGAGATCTCAAGATCAGAAAGGACTTTTTAATCGAGTCTCTTTGAGGATTTCTACACCCCCATCTCCTGAAGCATGGTGTACATCTTAAAATACTCTGGGAAAGTTATTTAATAAATGCTCTGCTACTCTGAGGACCTATGATGCTAGGGTCTTCTCTCTTCCAGGGATAAAGTCAGAGCCTTTGGTCTACTACCACAGGTTTAGAGAAAGGTGCTGGGAATCATTTTGCAGCCACATCTTGTGCAGACATGTGAATTAAGTGTTTTATGGACCCTTCTAAATGAGACAAATTTCTCTGCARTTGTGGCTTGGGTGATCCTTTCTGCTCTTACCTTCCTATGAATGTGTCAGAAGCACCACAGTTGTCTACACAGGCCAATCAAATGAGAAAAAATATGTAGCGAAAATGTTATAGGTAGTATGCTAGCAAAGTATACTGGATATAAAAGAGAAGCCAACTCTTAGATAGGCAAAACAAAAATAATCTAGACATGTAAGGATCATGTTTTAAGAATGTTGAATCATATCTTTAGATGATTTCCTTCAAAAACACTGCAGAAATCATTGCAAAATCTCAGAGTGATGCTTTGTCATTCTATACACCTGAAGCAAACATWTTTTTTTAATTTTTAAAATTTGATAAATTGAATTATCTCCTCTATCGAAATGTCATAAAGAACTTAAGAAATTAGGTTTGATTAGGGAAAGCTTTAGATTTCTCTACTAGAGGTGTTTTTAAGGATAGACTTATAAAGTTTCATATAAGAAATTAAAAATAAAGCGAAAAAACACAGTGGACATGGAATAAATTACATCATCTTTTAGATTCAGAATATCATTTCACATATTTGTTTTGCATTTAGTTGCAAAGACAAAAAAAAAAAAAAAAAAAAAAAAAAAAGACGACATTCTAAAACTTGAAATGGAGTCTACACCTATATTTTTCTTCCTGCCTTGCCTTGCTTTGTGGCCTGTGTTGTAGGGTAAGTCTCCACTGCTACAAAGATAGGAGTATAACGTGATTTTATTGCTATTTGCCTGTGAGACCATCATTCACAAAATGGAAATTTTAAAGGGATTTTTTTTAACAGAACATTTCACATAGTGAATTACATCCAAATAAAACCTTACTATGCAAGGCAAACTGCAATAGCACTACAGTTCTGTGAATCCTCTTGTTATAGGGAACTAGCAGCAGGGACAATGTCTGGGAACCAGGAAAGACAAAAATGGAGAAATATTACTAAAGCTCAGAAAAATAATATACACASASASAGAGAGAGAAAAAGAAATCGAATCGTAAGGCAGGTGCAGTATTTTGGATGACATGGACAAGCAAACTGCTGAGAATGAGAGGGAGTAAGAAAATAGAGCAGTACAGCAAAGGAAGATTATTTCTTCAAGGAAAATGGAAAACTAGGGAAAGATCATACCTCACCAACGTTAAGGTCTCTCTTAAATATGATCATTTGTTCAGAGACTGCTTTCAAGAAAAGCTAAGACTATAACGCTTAAGCAAAAGCTCTACATTTGCTCTCTTTAATTGTACGTTCGTGTACTGTACAGGCAGTTCTACTGAATGATCAAGAATCATCTGAACAGCAACTTACTTGATCAGCAAAGAATTGATGACTAGATAAATATTCAATCTACAATACAAAAATACTTTTTATTGACATGTATGTTTCAGAAAAGTAATTTTGCAAATGATGACTTAATTCTGAACAGCGGATTTCTTACATTTTCTCAAGAACGAGCACCTCTGACCACRTTATTGCTGCGTTCCCTTTCCTTTAATTCAAGGGATGAAGATATCAACATCTCTTTGTGTACTCACCCCACAAATGAGTTTTCGCTATAGGTGTCCTATTGTGCAGTATAGTAGGAATCGGGATCTATATGGAACTTTTCAACCTGTCACCACCTAACTTTTTAAATACTCAGTATTTTTCTCCCAATTGCAGACCGCTATCCTCTCACATAGGAGAGGAAGGAAGGGAGTGCAGGCTAGATTCACATCCAAAATGTGAATTGTACCTTGAAGGACTGAGGGCTTTTGTTTTGTTCTCTTTTCAAGAGAAGATAGTTTTATATACAGAATTCTATTTTACAACATGTCTACCTGTGGTTATATACTTGTCATRTAGCTGTATATTAAAAGTATCCACAACTAGTCAGGGCCATTGACATCCTACGCCACATCGGAGAGTGAAAGCCAAGAAAGTGACATTAAGATTATTATTAGCAATATTAATGAATGCGAAGACTTATTTCTCTAAGCAAGTTGTAATACACTGGAAACTGAGGATGCTGTACATTGCCTAGTAACTGGTGCATGTTTTACAACAGTAAAAGGATGATTGGATGGGCAGCTGAGTCCTCTCTTTGCCCGTAAGATTGCTTTGGGAGTAAAACCTGAGGAAAGCTATCGTTTCTGAGAAGAATTCAGCAAGAAAAGAGAAAGAGGGTGTTTTCCAACAGTAAGTAGAGAGAATGAGATTCCAGGAACCTGAAATCGAAACAGGGGCAAGAGCTAATGCTGCGCAAAAATCTCAAACTTTGATAAAGGAGTCTGTAAGGAAGGACACAGACAATGTGGCTTGAAAAATTGACCTGTAGAGCTATTTTATGAAATTTTATGCGTGCGTCAAGCACAAACATGTAGTCGAGATAAAGGCATGGTAAGGACAAGCTCATCCTGAAAGACTTAAAGACTCAACTTACAAAGGCATTTAACAAGAAAAAGCAACAAGCTATTCAGAACACCATGAAAAAGACTATTTGGTAATGCTTCTGCTTCTTCCTGTTGAGGAGTTCTCAAAGCACTGGATGCGCTTTCTTGTCAAGATATTTCTGCTTTCTGATCTAACAAAGATAACCTTGTCACCCATCTTGTTTGACAACGGTGAAAAGGACACTTGCCATGTTATTATCAATATGCCTTTCCTTAGACTTAGAGCAATTCCCTCACTTTCCCAGACCTGGGAAGAAATAGGGGCCTGGATGAAAGTCACTCAGTTAAAGTTCAATCTATTATAAAGAGATCAAGCCTATTGTCAGAAGGAAGTATCTAAGACTGCCAGCACCAATAACTGTTCCCTTACCCACAGGCAGAGATCTGCCTACTGTCGTAACTACTCATAGTCTCCAAAGCTCAGCAGACATATCTGTACTGACGGAGTGAGCAAAATGGACAAAGGCAAACTCCTGACATCTCTAACTTTGTCAAAAGGCACACCTCCTTTCCATTTTAATGCATCTTATTGTTCTCCTTTTTCTTGGTTTTAAATCTTATTAGTTGTACCACTCTCAAACTGTAATTAAACAAGAAATGAGGTAGAAGCCACATCTTGATGGAGGAAGGTTGCCTATCAGGTAAGCAAAACCCATCTGCAAGAACATAACTCACCTCTTTCCTGCATTTCCCACCCTTCAAATGCTGGAGGAGCAAAGCACTGGAGTGGGTATGGTTCATAAACCTCATGGACTACTTCGGTCTGGTGAACAACCAGCAGTACCTCAAAACTGGACTCCAAGAGTGCCGGAACCAGAACTCTCTCAGCTGCATGGAATTAACCAGTCAGGAATCTAACATGCAGCTGGCAACATTTCCAAATAACTGACCAGAACAATAAAGTCTTAAGTCGYACTGGACTGCTACAGTAAGAAAGTGTTTTGCTCCCCACTGATCTGCAGAAGTATCTGCCTCCAAAGGAACTTCAGACTCATCTAAAGAATGGAGCATTTCTAACCCTGTCATTTCTTACTATGAGTAATGGTAGGTCCACTTTTAAGTTACTAAGACTTTCCTAATTAGTAAAGCTTTCTGAGCTGTGAACAGTCAGTCTCCACAGCTCACTCTTGTATTTGGTKATAACAGCTAGAAACAGTCAGAACTCACCAGTTCAACCAGGTTAAATGAATGTCAATTGTCAACTATTTCTCTAGTGAATATTTATCAGTAAAAGTCCAGGTAYTCTTGGAACAACACAAGGATTAAAGCACCACCTCAATCTCCTCCTAGTTCTCTTTCCTAGAGCGCAGAATGTTTGGCCCGTAAGTATAGTTTTGTAATAAAAAGAAAGTTTCTAGAAATATGAAGAACATATTTTTTTTTTGTCTGCAATAGAAATTATGCTGTTGTTCCTGCTAAATGTAGGATTTCCTTTGGTGGCAAGATAGATCTATTTGGAACTTTGGCTGATGCTAATAACTTCATAGATCAACGTACGGTTTAATTGATGGAACAGATGGAAGACACAGACTCTGCAGTGTTAAAGAGTTATACTTAATGCATTGGAATAACTGTGACTTGTTTTTAAAATGTTCTTCTAATTGTTTGAAYGGTTAAACAGTGCCATGAATTCTATTCGATATTTCAACTCATATTGGTTTACAAGTATATGAGTCTGCAAAATCAATGACTTGTAATTTTCTCAAGGGAGAAAATAATGTATGAATTAACAGAAAACAGGAGAAGTTTTAATGAGAACTACCATTTGTAGGACAAAGAGCTTTGCATAACCAAGGCCAGGATAATTCAGCTTTCAGTGCAACAAGGCACTTCAGTACAGGTTAAAGCCCCTCCAAATTCCAAAAAGAATCTTAGATTATATTTAAGTGTTTTGATAAAATTGAATGGTTGGCATGAAATCTCAACACACAAATGAGTAACACACTCAGCAAAAGAACTGGCTCTTCCAAAACTAAGTATAAATATAATCATATCTWAAAAATTGCAACATTTTAACTATGGTTTCCTGTTTACATTTAATGTTAATTGCACATGATTGTTTATATACAAGACGACGGTGAATTTGTTGATAAATCAAGATTTCTCTTCAAGGCTGCTTGACCCTCAGGTTATCCTGAAAAATCATTCTTTTTGGTAGCATGCAATAAACGCTAATTTGATAATAATATCTTTCCTTCACTCATATCAATATGGATAGATGAAATTTGACCAGGCCGAAATGAGAAAGACCCATAAYTCACGTAAAGTGCATGCGGCAGAAACACAGATGAAAGGCTGTACTTTGAAAAAGATTATGAACTTACCCTAATTTATTGCTACACTGCATTCAAGTTAAAAAAAATAACAACAACAAAAYCCACTTATTCCAATTTCTTTCCCATCACATTACTGTATTTCTTTTTCAGAGCAGGCATTATAATTTCAAGAGTGGGAAATTAGTTCAGGCTGGATTGGGTTTTTTGGCCAAAGTTGGAGATGCACGAGTTGCTCAGTGCTCAGAATAGCCTCAGAGAAGCTCAAATGATTCAAAAGATATCACATCCATCTCCACCTGTTTCTCCTGTGTGCTCTTGCATGATCCACAGACCAGCTTAAAAGAACGGTCRAAGCTTGGCTTCTCCCTGCACTGTTAATTGCTTTCCAATGGGGAAAGTTCACAACATGTTCTTCTCATCCCAGACTTGGACTTCAGACTGAGTACAATCTAATAAGATGGTTTATATAGTCCATGTTATTATGTAAGCGCATTAGATCAGCCACAGTCTACCCTGATCTGTTTAAACATCTATCTTTTAAGCAACACAAATAGGTTGACATAAAACGCTCTAAAAGGGCAGGTTTAAAGCATTCTAACCCTCTATGACTATATTTTAAAGGCACTGCATATCTCAAAAGCACCAACTCCTACTTATTTCAAGCAGGGTTAGATACCTACATATCTTAAAATATCATCAGGCATCTGTTTGTGCCGCTAGGAGCACAAATSCCTCAAAAATCTGCCCGGTGCCCTTCAGGGCACCTAATAGACACTAAGAATATGGAATTCCTCGTCAGTGCTAATTAACACAGAACAACTATAGGTGTAAGCACTTTCATATCACTCATTACTGAAAATGCGAAGAAGTGGTAAACTGCATTTCTTTTTACATGTACACCCACAAAGAATAGATCTCAATGGAAATGGGGTGACTAAACCCACGGAATCATGGAATGGTTGAGGTTGGAAGGGACCTCTGGAGACCATCTAGTCCAAACCACCTGATTTCCTCCCTATACTTCAGCACAAGSTGACTCTTTCCCCAGTAATATTCATTTGGCTTCCTGTATGGACAACWACTAGAAGTAGAGGCTACCAACACCACTCAATATATCTGCTGTTAACTACCAGCAGACTACACACTTACCAGGTAATTCTGAAAAAGGAATAAGCTGAATAAGTAAATAAGCTTCAGAGTCCAACATAACACTCTGACATCCTGTCATGCTTCATCTTCCTCAGTTAGGCTTCTGTTATATTTTCAATAAACACATAGTCAACCAAACTCTGCCCTAATAGTATCAGTAATTCAAAATACAAGAAGGGGAAAAGTGTCCCCCTCCCCATGTTAACATTCATCTGCCCATAAACCCATTCTATGGGYTGCCGATAGAGAATAGAGAAGAAATCATTTCACTGCATAGCTTCAAGCAGAACATACACTCTGCGAACAGATTGGTGTAAATTGTTGYGTTTCCATCATATGTGAAATTCAATGGGCTTTTCATTTTCAGTATAAACCTAAACTAGTTAAAGTCAGTGTGTAGACACGCCTCTGCTATGAAACAGCAGTTCACATTAAAATTACATTATATTGTTTTGACATGTCTGAAGCAAAGGTTAAAATCATTTTTGCTGGACATTGTTTCTGTAATATTGCCCCACTGCAAAGCTTCAGTATGAACAAACCCAGAATGATGTGAAATATTTCTAATACAAATTTTATTTTTATGTGAAACTATTCAAATGCTGCTGTACAACATGAACTACCTGAACCAAATCAAATCCTCAGGTCAATTCCTTCTTCCAAGTGCTCCTTAGATAACAAAGTCTTGTTCTGCGAATCTGTTCAATATATTAAAGTTGATTCACTCGGACAGTGTGTAAGATATAATACATTAATCTGGGCCATTTCAATTTCTGAGGCTGGGACTATAAAACTGGTGTGCTGCATATCTAATTTTTTTTGAATACCTGATTTATGCATCCCTCTGATGCACAGTGTCGATGGTATGGTGGATGCGGCTGCTGCATTAACAACGGGCTGCATCAGCACTCAAATCTTATCTTGTTAAATCAGACAAATGTAGCTCAATGAAAAGGAAGGAATAAATGCCTACGATGGTTGAAAGGAGTGAATTTTAATCCTGTTTGTTAGGGGACTTTCATGGTGGGGGCTGAGTGACTGAGGCTGGGATGTCCACCAAGAGCTTATGGGAATATGAATTATTATATGCTTATACATACATACATCTACACATGCAATATATACAAAGACATAATTTTTCATTTTATTTATACACAGGCAGGTAAACATCCACACACCGACACTCATCCATATACAAACATACACATATCTTTAAAATCGAGGGAAATAAATGGCTTTTAGGAAAAGCAGGTCTATATTCACAAAGCATGTATTTCTATTTCAAGAACTACAATAATTGCTTCTTTGCAGCTAAATTATCATTTTAGCCATTGAAGCAAAAGTTATCACATGGACTAAGTATCCAGATACAGATTAGATTTTCAGAGTAATTATATATATTTATATGAGATGGAGTACTGCTGTAGTTCTATACACAGTCAATATTAATTTCAAGGAAAGAAAATGTTCCCGTGTTTGCACAATCAACAGGACCTTTAGAAATAAGCTTTAGGCCAGACAAGAAAAAAGTTTCAATGGCGCACGCAGCCTAGGTATTTACAATAAATCAAATTATTGTTAGAAATAATTCTTAGGGAAGACTTAAATCACTGATATTTAATTTGAACTCGCTTCTCTTATAAATTCTTGTATTTTATCTGCAAGTCATAAGTCAACATGGAAGCTTTGTTTATCTATCAATAAAGACGCGTTAATGAACAGGGAAGGAACGCAAAGCTGCTGYAGAAGGCTACTGCTATTGCTGTAAAAAGCAGAAGCAGTACATTGGAGGCCAGGTTACAGCCGGCATCATTTCATTGACTGAAAGGCGACACTTTGCAAATACATTAATTTGAAAGAAGTCAGTTTGGAAATGTGTTAATTAATATTTAGCTCGTATTGGCTGCTCTTCTTCCCACGATGAGCAACCGTAACACAACAAAACGTTACGAGCAGTACGCCTCATCTTTGCACCCTCTCCTCTTGCACGCTCCGCTCCCGGGCACTAGGTCTCCATCCGTAACATTTCTCTTGCTTGCAGCGAGAGCTCTTGCGACGCCGCACAAAGAAAATCGTGGTTGACCAGTATTGACGGAGAGGAGGACTGAAAAGAGTCTTTAACGCACCAATACCACAGGTAACAACTAGCGTATCTGAAAAAGACCTAGGACCAAACAYTTGAAAAGAAACGAAGTATTTGAGTGCTGCTTTCATTTCCCTTTCGACCAAACATGAAAGCTCATTTTTCTGTTCGTTAAATTAAAATGGTAGAGTTCTAGTCCCAAGTTAACTTCACCCAGCCCCKAAAAATAAATGGGAGGGAGGAAGGGAGCGAAAAGCAGCGGCAGAGGCCCAGACCTGACAGAGACAATTCCTTAAAGATATTTTTGATCCAATTATGCAGGAGAGGTTGGGTCACGCAGCCCGAATTTGTGCAGGTTAATGGAAGAGAATGCAAATARAGACCGCATTCTCCCTTTTCCTAACGGTTGCGATGGCTTCCCTATATACCGTGCATTTTAAGAAGCGCCTGGATCAATACAAACCTGCATTCCTGGTTAGAGAACAAAGGCAAAACGCATTTATGCCGGTAACGCAGAATTTAACTAACAAGCGAGAGCTGACGGGCCTGCCCGCCGTGGAGGACAGCCGTGCATAAAACGAGCAAACCAAGATAATCGCGTTAATTGTCATAACGAAGGAAAGGTTTTGCGGCTTGCAGGAAGGCTCCCGCCGCCCGCTGCCAGGCACGCCGCGCCGCGCGCGCATCCGGGGCGAACGCGGGCCGGGCCTCGACGGCCGGCGGAGTGCCTGCCCGAGCGGCTCCGTCACGCGCTCGGCCCCCAGGGTCGGGCTGCGTTAGCCCCGTATTCCCCCCGCGACGGACTAAGGAGCCGGCAGCGCGCTCGCACGCTCCGCAAACGCCTTCCCGGCGGACGCTTTCCGCGCCCGCGAGAACGCCAGCTCCGCCGACAGCCTGGCGCTCTCCCCAAGCCGTGGCAGCGAAAAAAAAATAAAATAAAAATAAATAAAAAAAATAAAATAAAACAAAAGCAAGCCAGGAGACGTCGTTAGGGTCGCGCAAGGCTGACCTCGTTGGCTGGGCTAATTTGATTGTGCCAGAACAAAAGCGCGGCGCCCCTCCGCCCGCCAAGCGCATGCTAATTACGCGATTTGCCCTTGATAAGACCTTGGTGGGTCATTCAGCAGTTGTGATCTGTCACTGACTTCTAATCATGTATTATCGTCTGGGTGAGTCAGAATGGTACCCTAAGCTTTCTGTCTTTACAGCGATGTGGCACTCTAATTACCTTATGCCAAGTGGATATGCAGAGACTGAATTAAGTGATCACTGTGATTGCCTTCAAAATCTTCTCTTTATCCTTTGTGTTGCTTCCCTGCAATTTACATTTTAAGATGCCGAGAAGCTTTGGTGAGACGGAAGATGCCACTCTAAAAAAATAATGATTTTTTAATTTATAAAGCATAACACCGAATTTAAGTCATACTGATTTCTTACAGTATTTAAACGCTGCTAAACAACATAGCTCAATATGAACCTTCCAGTAAACTTGTTGGAAATTATAAGGCATCCTTTACCTTTCAAGCTGTGACCAAAAGAAACAAAAAGAAACCTAATCTCTCCCTAAAGTTTTAACAATTCAAAACTGCTATTTAACAAATAAAATTAATTATAAAGTGGTTGCTCRACGTTTTTATCATGCCTATAAGGAGTGCATTCCAATACAACAAATACTATAAATTAAATTTAAAGCTTGAAAAGCTTCATCACTGTGTTCGTCGTGTTCATTAACAACAGTAAAGAYGGGCTGACCCTGCAAGTCTTACAAATCCAGTAGCAAATTTCTCAAATTGGTTAATTCACTCTGTGGCAATTTAAGGGATCTGTGTTACATCAGCTACGAAAACGCTCCRTATTTTACCCAGTATTTTAAAAATCTGTTAGAGCTATGCTATACTTCTCTATTGTTGCATAGCAACTCTCAAAAACTACAAAGCAATCTGTTATGGTAAACCAGTTGTATTAACATCTGTATTTGCCCAAAGAATGATCTAATGCCTTTTGCAAAGAAAATGCGGCAGCATATCTCTAGGTTAAATAAACAAAGTAATGATTTGTAAAATTTGATAAGACACATTTTTCTGAATCATCCTCAAAAATATGAACTCTGAAGTGCTACTTGAAAGTTGTCACAAGACAGGCAAAAATTCCTCTCAATGCTATATTTATTGTACCACTAACAGAAAATAAGGATTTTCAAAGCTTTTCTGTATTGTGTGTCAATATTGCAGTATATTGATATTTTTTTTTATAGAAACAACCTGAAAAAGAAATAGTCAATAAAAACCATAAAGGACAATTGAGAAAAAATTGCAAGCCTTATTTTCCTTGAATCACATGATGCCCAAGAAGCGTTATTTGCCGAAACCCTGGTTTGCTTTGAGGTGGGGGGGGGGGAAGGAGAGAGAGGCAGAGCGAGAGAGAGAGCGCGCGCGCGCCTAGAAATAAGATGCATTCCCTGGGTGGCAAAACAAAAGAGCCCAAGAAAGGGAGAGAGGGGAAAAAAAAAAAAAAAAAAAGCTGTAGAAAGTTGACACAGTCAAGAATAATGGCTAAATCTATCAAGTTTGATCAGGTCTGCTATAATGAAGTGGAGCTTCATATTCCGAGCAGGGACAATGAAGACAGAAGTCAGGCTCTAGAAATGTGCTGCTCACTTTGTGCTTGGAATATGCAGCAGCCAGCAGGGAGCCACGAGATAATTACACAGTATTTGTGTGGTTCCAGGAAGCTTCCTGCGCAGGTTGAATGCCCGCGCTATATTAAAAGGCAGCACAGTGAAATGTTTTTAATGAATATTTTTGTCAGAGAAAGAAAAGGCATTTGAATGATTCTTGTGTATGCAGGGAACCAGAGGTGGAACATCACTGTCAAAATACAGGTACCTTTATTTATATTTACTCCGTTATTTACAGCTTCCAGAGCCTAATGTCCTTTCAATAATACAAATCACCACACTAGGTTAATGTTATTTAGGGATAATTGCACATACAATCCCTTAACTAATGTTTGCTGGTAATATGTTTCAGTGAAATCCTACATCAAAGTGTGGCTTGCAACTACTTTTATTTTTATTTCCAATAGCAGCTGAAATGTTTAGACATATTTAATCAGAAAACTCAAAGAAGAAGTAACACAGATGTTGATACTTACTATTCAGTAGCCCTTGGCAGTGATAGATCTAAAACACAAGAATACATTATTTCAGCATTCTGTAATTCTCACCTAACAGATGTGAATAATCCACTGAATTAAAAACCCCAGACATGATACTCATAAATGCTCATTTTGCAGTGCAAGCGGTTGTATTGATCAAAAACAAGACTCTGTTAAAAAGTTAATTTGAAAGGTTTGTCACTGGTCCACATTTCAACATTATTATCTACACCTAAGCAAACCTATATTTTGCTGTTTGCAGTTAAATCACTTCTGGTATGCGTAGATAATTTACTGTTATGTACCACTCGGTGTCCTTGTGTAAGATCAAATAACGCTGTTTCGATTTCAGAGCACTGCCCTCTGCACGAAACACGTGTACGCATACCTGCTTCCTGCTCTCCGCTAGTGACCACAGTTCACAAGCTTCTCTCGGCATTAAAATTTTCACAATTTTTAAACAGCTACCGTGGTCAGTATTATAAYTACAACGTAATTCAACGGAGAGGAATGCCCCGGCCGAGCAAGGAGCCCCGGCAGCCTGGCAGCCGGAGCCTCTCCACCCCTCCCGCCCCGATTCCCCGCAACGCTCACGCCAAAATCAAATTTATGCCTGGACCTAACCTACCAGAAAGSATCGAGAGAAGCCTAGGGATCCTTGGGGATTTTCTTAGGCATGCATTTTAATAGCTACGTTCTTTGGAAGAAATAATAAAATCATTTCCAGGCTACTTGCAAACCGGGGAAGTGTATGGGAGGAGTCGCCTSTCTCCCGCACTTCGGCGCTGACGCTTCAGGTTACCCATCGCATCRGGATGGTTTCCTCAACAGAGGACACAAAAAGTTCTTCCAAATTATCAACAGAACTCCTTCCTTTCTGCATTTTTAACTCWTCACTGTTTTTATGATTTTTTTGGAAATTAATTATGAAAATAATCACAGGGAAACAACAATTAAGTAGAAAAATGCTCCCTCTGAATTATGCTGTTGAAGAAAATAAAACAATAAGTTGATGTAGCACAGTGAACCCAAGAGCAATTTTTTTTTTAAAGGACACTAGAAAATTGTTGAATGCTTTTGATGTTGATAATTTTCATTAATAATTGATAGTTTTGATATTGATGATTTTAAAATTCTAAATATTTATGAAGAAAGGTTGAAATGTCCCATGTTATGTCATAGTATAATTATGGCAGCAAATTACACCCCAGGGCAACTCCATTTATTTCCTGTTTTGCTACTGGATTCAAATGCATCTATGACTTAGATTTTTTTTTTTTTACTTAAATACCAAGTTGTGAAAAATTCCTGTGCAGAGAATAGATTTATAGGTTCGCTTCTTCAACAGCTTTTTATTTTTTCAAGAGGAATAAAAATGAAACTTCCTTGAATCACTGAGTACTTAAGCAATGTTACTTAGTCCTTGTTATCTACAGGGACTGATTCTGCACCTCTACATAAGAGATTAACCATAGGCAGGAACCAGTCTGGATGCAAAAGGGGAATAAAAGGGTCTCACATATTTAACCCGTYCCTTTTTTCTTGTTTTGCCTTCCTATTTTAGCAACACAAGAGTGGAACATTTTCTGAAATGACCAAAGGACTAAGATAGAAATAGCTTGTTCAGAATTATCAGTGCTGTTTTCTTTTTTTGTTTTTTGGTTTTTGTTTTTTTTGGTCAGGAAACTGAACGCGACTTCGACTCCACTCTTTGTCTACAGCAGCTCTAATTTAAAAGGAAATCTTTCAATTACCAGATGAAGAGGTAAACAGCTGTCACATTTGGAACCCAAGTAAACATTATAACCTACATTTCATTCCCCTGAGCGAAAAAAAAAAAAAAAAAAAAAAAAAGGAAAAATAATGGAGAAGAACCTCCTCTTCTGCAAGGAAGGCAATGAGAGTTAAGTGATAGTTTTCATTTTATTTTTGGCAAGTTCTTAAAATTTCTGCTGTTCCAAATGCTTGAGACTGTCTCTTAAATGGCGGGATGATGATGACTGCTGCTGCGGACCTCTGGCTGTTTGCTGTTGCCTTTTGTGCTTACAGCAAATAGTTTGCAACTAATCAACCAAGACCACTCATGTTTGCTGAGGTTCAAATAGTTCTCTCTACTATGTTTTTCAGTAACTAAAATATCTAACTACAACTGATAACGTATTTATCCAGAACTGGGCTTTCACACACTTGCYATGGAACTCGAAGCCTAAATTACTCCATTTATGTTTGTTTCATTATTTTTTTCAGTAAGCTTAAAGAATGACTACCTCAAAAACCAGAATGTCCTTTTAGTTACAGCTGTCCATATAAGTCAGGGCGTTACCTCAGATTTACCTGAGGYTGAGGGACAATGAGGTTCACTAAAGTCATTGGAATCCATCTGGGTTTACATAGGTTTGACTGAGACCAGAATTTGGCCTTTAAAATGGAATAAAAAAGAAACAGTAGCGTAATCACCGCTGTACACAGTTTCTCCTTGCAACTGCTATACAAACTACTTAGCATAGTCCAGGTTTCTTTTTGCATTTCTATATTAAGCAGTTATTTTGCCAATATTTATACACCGCCACGCACCTACMCAAAGTACAAGCAGAGCCGGGAATACCAACTATAGCTGTTAGTCCCATTGCATGAAATGAGCTTTGTATCAAAAGGAAGAAAGGCTCTTCTCCATCTCACATGCTTTATTTTATTCAACCAGCTCTTTTTCACATTGTTATATCCAGTGAATATAGCACGGTTGGATTCAGAAGAGAACCTAAAGCGTTATCATAATGCTTAGAAGCRATGGCTTCACAC
This sequence comes from Rhea americana, assembly GCF_003343005.1. NCBI lineage: Eukaryota > Metazoa > Chordata > Aves > Rheiformes > Rheidae > Rhea > Rhea americana. Next base: position 777,281 of record NW_028186279.1, read on the forward strand.
TGTATAATCTATCAAAGGTGTCAGATTTACAAAATGCAGATTTTCTGTCACATTTGGGCACTATAAGCACTGTATCTTTTCACTAAGGTGCTGACTGCTGTTTTAATGAGGCCCTTTGGTGGCTGTAAAAAACTGAAAGGAGAGGATTATAGGGGTTACCCTAGGTATTGTCTATTTGTCTTACAAATTTCACACTAACTACCAATTACATCGCCATAAACCTTTTGGCTACTTCAAGCTATATGCCATATAATACATAAAAAATACGCTATGTTAACCTCTTCCATATTATACGAGTAACTACAGCCACTGATGCAAGTAACATATCTAATGAAGCCAATAATGAGCCTCTTTAAAAGTAGTCTTGTTATAGGAATAATATTAGAGCAGTTCAGTTAAAGGCTAAGGTCCATTATGGCATGCTTCCTACGTTCTGTGGTCCCAGGTCTGAAAAGATGCTGACACACTAATTCAGGCTCAAGAAGGGCATTAATCTCACAACCTTCTACTTGTCATGCTTAATGGGACATCCTGCCTAGGTGAAATGAACCTGATGTATTCAGGTAAACATAATTTAATAAGGAGGGAAAATAAAGAAATAGCTGGGGTCCAGCATAATGGCAAGGAGAATATTTACAATTTAGTTTTAGCAGAGAGGGCCATTAAYGTTTTACTGAGAAGCAAGCAATGCAAGAGAAGAAAAGTAAAGGGCAAATCTTGCAAAATTTGTTTTAAAAACCCAACAACACTGAAATATTAGTGCATTTAAAGGAATACATTAATTTGGCAGGGGAAGAGATGTGCTAATGTGGGGCTTAGAGCAGTTGAGTGTAAAATCGAGATTTGAAGCCATATAGTATGATATTTAAAAGGCAAGCATGAATGTCAGCGAGTAGCTGTATATCCTCTTTTGTCTGTCATCAATCATAACTCTAATAAGCCACCTAAAATTGTGTCAAAAAGATAGGGAATACTACCAACCATGACTGTTAAAGCAACGCATGCCCTACTTGCAAAGCTGGTGGTAAATGAAGGACCCATCTCTCTTCCCAGAGAAAGCACGAGGTRCCACAAGGAAAACACGCCTGTACACAGTATACCACAGCTACAGTGCTCTATGGTGCTGGATATAAAAATGTTTTTGACCATGCTAAGCACTCCTTTAGATAGGAGATAATATTACAAAGAGCAAAAGATACTGCCAGCTGCTTAGAAAAAAAAATTTATTTTGCTCCAGGAATCCAAGTCACCAACCTAAGAAAACCCAAACATTAGGATGAACCTTTTTATCCAGGCAGAACACGCCTTTACTTCTACACAATTCACCATTCTCTGTCCCCAAAGCCAAAAGGTTGTTCTACCCATTTTTTCTCTGAGTGAGAAAGATGGATGAAATCCGACTCTTGAAGAGAATAAAACTGTAAAAGTGCTGCTTGGTGATCAGAATGGAGAGAGGGCTTCTGAGAAAGCAGAACTCGCCACACCATTGAGCTGGGCTGCTGCCCTTAATCTTTATGAATTTTCTAACAAAGTGCATCCCTCTCCTTTTTTTTTCCATCTGTATAGGCCCAGTACTCACCTAGTAATGAAGCTCAGGGGAAAAATTTGAGAAAATTCTTTTGCTGTTACTGAATTTTCTTTGATCCCTAATTACAGTCACTGGAAACCAGGCAAGAGGCTTGTATCAGATCACTAGAAAAACACCGTTAAGAAACTAGAGAAAATTATGTATAGAGCCTAAAACTGGTAATCTTAAACTACTGTATTTGCAGAACAGTTGTGTTGCGTTCCAGAAAGAAAACCAAATCTACTTTTCTTCTAACATTTAATCCTGTGTCAGATGCAATTGGCAGCATAGCATAGAGGAGCCCAAACTGCATTTGTTTTGCATTACTGAGAAGAAATCAAGACTCATCTTTTAACTAGCCAAAAACAAAACAACAACAACAAAAAACAGGTATGGAAAGAGCAATAGTCAATTGGTCCCTTACAGACTTGCACGTACAGACGTTAATCTTGTTAAGCCTTGAAACACATACTCAAAATAGGCCTTTGCTGCCTCACTGGCTCCCAATACACCTTTTGACCATAAACATCTGGGTATTTTATCTAGGCTGATTTTTGCAAGCAGTTTGCTCTAAAGCCGCTAATACATGCTATTTCAATGGGGCTCTATGGTGCCTATTAGGTGCTGGTCATGCTGCGGGAGGGTGTGGATTGCACAGACATATTGCACCGTGGGGAGCTATAGGAGACATTCGGCTGCTGGAAGGCAGAAAACCTCCTGGAGTTCTCAGGTGCACAGAGGAGTACACTTGCTATTAAATTATTTCACAGGGAGAGGCCTATTACCTATGAAAGCTGATCCTGCTCTTAAAGGCTACTGCAAAGGGACCATAACCCTCTTTTGGGGGAGATGACTTGTGTCCAGAGGAATCAGTCCCAGGACTCCTAAGTGGCTGAGGAACACAACTATAACAGATAGATGTGTGAAGTACGTTTGATGTGACATTTCCCATCCTGCAGAAACCTGCAGCTGCCAAAGGATGGCCCAAAGAATTTGATAGTTTAGAAGTCCAGCAAAAGACAGTCAACTTGCACCTACTCAGACAGCAACTTGTAAGAGGTAGGAAAATAGCCCGCAGTGAGAAATTTGTACTGAGGATATCTTTCAGTCATGTCTCCCTGGAATGTCAGCTGATTTAATAGCCTTTTAGCTTATTGGAAAGATATCCACTGATTCTTACAAATTTCGCAATAAGCCCTAAATCTATATTCTTAATCTCTTTTCATTTTCAAAATTCAGATCTTATTCAGGTAACATTTATAGATAGGTTCAGGTAGATAAGATAAAATATTTAGGACAACAATGAAAGAAAACTACAGTGCTACCTCTGCACTAATGGCTTGATACATGTTTTAGTACTCTTAGCTTCTGCAACCCTGTGATACTTGAGAGATTTTCTTTAGGAAAAGCCTGCTTGTTTTGGCTTTAAAACAGAAAGGTACATTTCTGAAAAACACAGCATTTAGTATTCACGTGTAGGTGTGCATTTTTGCTCAYGGCTTCTTCTATCTGAGTTTGGATGTATATAACCATCAGAGTTGTACCATATGAACTACTGCATACTGAATGAAACCACCATACATGGAATTAAACACGCTAAATTCCCACATTTGAAACYGACTGCTGTTGAGAACAAGGGGAGGAAAAAACCTTACAAAAATGATAAATCAGTGAATCCTAAATTATTTTAATTAGGGCTTGTTTCAAAGTTTGAGTATGCTCAAACTACAGTCAGAGCACAGCTAGCTAATCTGGCAAAGCCACAGAAACATGAATTTCGCTATAAACTGGCCACACAACTAAGAGCACAAACAGTCACATTATTGACACCGAAGCCTGAGCTCTCATGAGCTTTCTCGCTACTGCCAGCCAAGCTAGATAAAGTTTGTAGGTCAGCAGTTAAAGCTAGAAGTGCCATTTCAATGCCGTGTTCAGTTCTACAACACAATTGAAAGGATCAGATGTAATTCAATAAACCTGCCGGTAAGGACAAGCGAGAAAGAACAGAAGTCCACAAGAGCCTTACAACAGTTTCTTGGGCTTGCACAGAAGCGTCAGAAGGTCTGAAAAAATCCCTGTCTGAGAGTTCTGCTCTGGTGGTATACGAGGAGCTCACCACTCGCTAGTCCTTATTTATCAGCAGGGACATGCGGTGCAATAAATTTCCCTCCACTCTTTCACTTTCCTTCTCAGCACTTGGCCCAAGTGTCATCAGGAAACATGGGTTTGTTTCCTTCAGAGCCAGAAAGACTAGCAAGGATCCTACTCATTTTTCCCCATATTAAAAAAATAATAATAATAACTGAGAGGCTAGTGGGTCTGAAGTTGGGCAGAATCTGTCACAATTCACAAGACCCACAATTATGTGAAACATATTGAGCTTCTGAAGTTTAATGCATGCAACAACAGAAGGGGAAATGATTTGTCAACCTCACTGATGGCTACAGTACAGAAATGCACAGTTTCCTTATGCTGGYATCAAATTAATACACCTTTAGTCTTCAGGACCCAGTCTATCAAATTTGTTTCTCAACTGTTGTAGTCCATAGATAACTAGAAAGATTTTGAAGATTTGTAGTGAATACGAGCTCAGTCCACAGTAACTACAACGCTTTATCCTACCAGCAGCACCTTTAGACTAACATCRCCTTGAGAGCCTGAGAAGCCCAGCGAAACCTATCCATGGGGATGTTTCAGTCCACCCTGAACACAAAATTAGTGTGAATTCCAGAGAATCAGGAAACAGGTACACAGCTTAAAGTCTGAGCACGCAGGCCAGCAATGGCTCAACATCAATAATATTTCATGATCAAAGGCGTAGCYGTTTCCTTGCACCATCCCCAACGCACCCCAACTCCCTTGTTCTAACACAAAGGCATCGTGCTCAGCTGGCCCTTACACATCTCAGAAAGCATTGACTGTCTTTGCTAGACAGTCTTTCCAAATTTATCACAAAATCTTCCTGATATCTTTGAGAGGGAAGAAAAGAGTTAATGATATTCCGAGGTTTTGGATTTGATGCTGTTTAATGAATTTGCTCTGCAAAAATTTTGTGGGAAAATAGGGTTTAGAACAGATTTTTTTTCAGTCTCTCTCCTGACGTTCCCTAGCTGTTGCCTGGCTGCTCCCCAACATGCACACTTCTTTTTTTTTGTCTTTTTTTTTTTTTTTTAATGGGAACTATGTTCTACTCTATATAAAAAAAGGGCTCTGCAGAGCTAGATAAAAAATGTCACCTTAGGCACCTGAATTAATAGTTCAGTTATGTACTCTGTTAAGTCTTTACTATAGATCAGCATAAGTGTGCTAGACAGACAATTCTTTAGAGCTAACATTTTTAAAAGGTGCCAAAGCCAATGTCCCTTTGAGATCTCTCTGAATTATCCAGATTAAAAACACACACACACACACACACACACACACACACACAGACAGATCTTTTGCCAATGTAGCTTTACTTAGTACCACTGGAAATATAAACTGGTGGAAAAGTTGGCAGGAATAAATACTTCCATGGTGTTTCTAAAGCTGCAATTAATGTTAATGAAGCTATACCTTATATGGCATGGAGCTATAGTATAAATTGGATAAGTAAGAAAAATGATCAGCCCTTGTGCTCTTCCAATATAGTACATGAGGGTATTGCCACTGTAAAGCTATCTTTATTTTAAACCATTAAATAAAACAATATAAATCTGCAAGCAGGTGTTTCTTGTTGCAGGAGCATTGGAAGTTGCAATGCAAACAACCTAATTTCAGCATCTACGGAGAGCGCGAAGTAAATTTACTGATCACTGATGCATTGAGCCCAGGGAGGACACAATCAGCGGGAGCTTCCAGCAAGATTATCCTATTAAAGCGGGAAGACTTCACGCGGCTGCTAAGGAAGTAGTCAAAAGCAGGTGATGTAAGCGGGGGCTTGGCGAGCGGTCCGTGGGCCCGCCGTACATGTTAAGTTGTTGTTTTCTGCTCAGCTAAGCAGCAGAGAATTGATATGTTAGCAGTGAAGTGCAATGACAATTAAATTGTAACTGACCTACATGTTACCGTCATTACGCTTTCTCTTTTTTACTGCTTTCCCTCTTATTTAATCACACAGTATGGGGTTTTTATTAGGCTGTAATGTTAAAATCTTCATCCATTTAGCCATAAATGTTTGACTGGGTATCTATCAGACTTCCTCACACTATACAAACAAAACCATTTTGCTGAATCATTGTTGACTTGTTTGTGGCCTAATTTAATGAGTGTAATAACTTACATTACTATCCAGTTAACATTTAGGAGCCCAGAAAAGACCTGCTAGCATGCAGTAAGCTACTGTATATATTTCCTATTCATATCACTCCTCTTTGCAGTAAATTTTATACAATAATATGCACTTCTTTCAACTCTGGCTTTGCTTTTACTCGGCCTTAGTTGAGTTCTCCTGAGCCAGGCTGCAACACCTAAGAATCAAGCRCCTCGAGATTTTGAACGCAGTTTCGTCTTTCTAGGCATTGAGCAATTACTTGCATACCCATTAAAGCATTAAGCAAAATGAGCCTCTGCATATATTCGTTATATCACACTCACAGAGGAAATCATATTATTCAGAAGGGAAAAAAAATAAAATTACTAACACTGAAGCAGAATAGTGTTTCTACGTTAACCATAAAAACCAGAGAAAGCTAAATCCGCTCTGTCAGATCGCAGCTCRGATTAGGTAAAACAAACGTTGCTGCACTACAGCACGAAGGGCAAACCCAGGTATCTGGTCCCGCTCCCGCAAATTTGCGGGTTTCCTGGTGCCTGGGAGCTGCYGGCCCCTGCAGCAGAGCCTCCCTTCCGCGGCGCCCCAAGGGCAGCTGGCCACCGGCACTCTGCGGGCACCTTCCTCTCTGTTCTGCTCCCCGGGGAGAGAAAAACAAAACCAAAAAACTCCACCTTCTTGTCACTGCCTCCACTTTAAGCATTCATCCAGCATCCGAAAATCCTGTAGAGAGATTAAGTAACAAACTACAGCCTCCACGTTCATATACCAATTTAATGCACACAYGGCAAGGAAAAAGGCATTTCTGTGCTTGCAAGACCATAACTCAGAAACCAATATATATGAGAGGGTGACAATTTGTGAACAAGTGCAAAAGTAGAAATTTTTCATTTTCCAGTTTAACAAAGAGATATCACTGATTAGTTTTACTGCAGACATACTTTAATTACAATGACTGAAACTGTAGTGCATACTAACAATAAAGTTCCTATTGTATGAGTGATGCTGTACCAAGTAAATCCCAAACATTACASAGTCAACTGTCCCCCAGATATATTCTAGCAACCCTTTTATTTTTGTCCCCGAGAAAAATACAACAAACAGAAGGTAATTGAATCAAATCGATCTTTCCCAAGTGGAACTGCTCACTATTTCCATACAGAGGTGTTTCATATTCTTTAAGTTTTCTTGGAAAGAGGGAAGGAGAGGATTACTCCGTGTATCTAGAGTTTTAAAAACGTTCAGTGAAGCCTTGGGAATCAATCCTGGTGAAAGGTACCTCTCTCCACTCCACCAAACTGTCTTAGCGCTTACCTTCTCCCCKCTCCTTATCTCCTGGCCCATGACACCGTACAAACCCCAAAGAAACRAGCAGGAAAACATACTTTTTTTTAAAGGAGAATAGAAACCACCAGGGAGCAGCCAGCACAGGAATGAATACATTGCAAATGTCTTCAGCAATGGCAAATAACAGCAAAATTGTATATTATTTCATCCAATTGTAGAAGAGCTCCAAGTTTCAAGAGGAGAGGGGGAACACACTACAAGAAATCCAAACAGTAAAGTTTCTCAGATTAAGGAAGAATTCCTGCCACTCCATGCGTGCACACTGACCCTCGCGGAACATTTAGTCCATGGGCATCTCGACTGCGAAGCTTACCGGGCGCTATTTTACTACAAATTTCAATGCRTATAGCAACAAAACTCATTAATAATATTTAGTAAATCAGTGTGTATTATCTTTGCCATCAATAGCATTTTGCATGGAAACAATACCTTATTAGGACAAAACTGAAAGCCATTTAGCAACACTACGCTCACGAAGGTACAAAAAACAACGATTCCCCACCTTCTTTTTTAATCTGCTAAATTCCTTATTTGAGATTTGAGACTTGATTGAGTCTGAGTGACTGTACAACATGGGGGGAGGGGGAAAGGAGTCCATCAYGCAGAAAAGGAGCAAGGAAAGTACAGCTTAGACTGGAACAAGTTGTTTTTAGAGGAAAGTATATATTTTGCAGGAGAATCTAGAGCTTCCTGATAAAAAGCTCCTGAGGTAGTGTGCAAAAGAAAATAAAATATAAGGAGATTTACAACCATCTCATCGCAACGTTTGTTATCGGTTGGAGGTGAAGCTACAGTCAGGTGGGTCTCTGCTAACTGCAAAAATTCATTTAAGCACACTGCTCGTATCTGGCAGTGACACGGAGCTGATGCAGCAGTCAACGGCTGTTCACGTTGGCTGAGAGGCTCCGTCAGTGGGTCGTAGCAAGGGGTGCTGCACGAGCTACCAGCCACAGGGTCTGCTGAACAGAAAAACTAGTTGCAGCTACTAGACACAGAGACTGCACGCAGGTCACTTGTCCTATTCTTGAACTCATGTGAAAATAATTCACCCCTCTATATTAATATACTTCGTTATCAACACAGGCAGCTTAATTCTGACTGTTGTCAGTGAAGGGCCACTTCGCGACTGTTGCTACTCTTTAGTGYGTGCAAATATTGCACACGCACAATTTGTCCCTGCCCATTGCCAGTGCGCAGAGCTGCTTTACCCGGTTTATCGGTCCTGCTGGGAAGGGTAAGCACACGTGTTAAAGCAAGGTGCCAGCGGCGGGATACTAAGGACAGACGCGAGCAGAAGTTGCGCGGGACACCTCTCACTCATGCTAAATCTCAAAGTGCACAATACAGAAACGTTGAGTCCTGCCTGACGCTGGCCTTAGAGGCTTTTTTCCTTACACACGTTTCCCTGCCCCGGGGATCGGATACGGAAGCCTGCTTCCACGTTCAGCACCTTCCATCAAACTCMGCTGGACACCCCTTCGACCATCTACCGTAAAAGGTCAAAGCTCCAATAACTATATAAGATTTAKAGAACTGTCAAAAAGAATCAATACATTTCCAGTTGTTTCACTGGAAATTACTATCTTCACACAACCATGGTGAATGCAGTGAATTTACAGTAAGGATAACTCAAAATTAAGGCTCTCAAGGGTACAAAAAAATTCCATCAGAACACGAACTGATCTGAATTTCATTTTAATCATTCACACTTTTATAATACTTTTGGCTGGAAGATTTTTTTTTTTTTGGTCCAGACACTTTATTTTGATGTGTTCAAAATGAAATATTTAAATTTTATTACAGAATATGTTCAACTGTAAGAAAAGGAATAGCTGAGAATTAAATGAATCTTCTTATTTTCAGTAGAACAAAACATTTCAGTTGTTCTAAAATGCAGGATTTTTCATTGTCTTTCCAGGTCAACACTAAAAAGGAAAAATTTTTCATGCCAATCACAAAAAAGTTATTAATTTGGCTAGCACACTAAAAGTTACTTCTGCAACTTTAGTCAAAATACATTGACTCCGATTTTGCAGTAAGGTGTCAACTGAACAGTTTCTCTTCCTTCATCATTTTCTTGTCTTCTTTTTCCAGATTTTTCATCATTCTATTTAGAAAGTTTCTCTCCTTTCCTCAAAAAGTGCATTCAAGTGACACTTCTGTCTCCCTCTCAGGGTTTGTTTCACCAGAATGACAATATTAAATAGCAAGTCTACTTAACTATTTTTAAGGCCCTGATCAGTGTCAGTTATAGAGTGATGGGAAGATTATTTCAAGGTTTAAATAACCAAATAGCCGTAAAATCACATATATGAATCAACCAGGCTTARAAGCAGGTAGCAGCATCCTGTAAAAAGTCTTTTCTTCCCTCAGGATGTTATGCTGAAGAGTAGGAAACAGAAACTGTCAGAGACACCCTATACACTTACTTATTGACATCAGAAAGCCTCTTGAAATACCTCAAGAAAACCAGAAAAATGTACTAATACTATCCTCATTTCTCAATATTTAATTTAGCACAGATGATTATGTACAGAGTTACCATTTTGTAAAATTTATCCCAATGCCTACRCTTTTAGTGAAACTCGAAATTTCAACAAAGTTTCTTTAAAATGTAAATAAGCGATATATAATATTGATAGTTACTTTTATTTTGACCACAGAGAGGTTTATCATAAAATGAAGATTCTTCCCCCATCTACAATGTTAAATTCTCTCTGTTAATGAGGTAACATTTGTCTATGAAAGTCACCTAATAACTTAATTGCAGCAAAGTTTGAGATCTCCCCCAATTCAATATAATTCTATTCAACTTTTAAAAACTGTAAACATACCAGTAATATCAAAGAAATGTGTAAATTGTCAGAGCAGTACATATTTCAAAGCATTACTGGAGCCATGCTTATTAGCTTAATTTTGAATGGATAATGAAATACACTATACATGACTATAGGAGTCAAACTSAAGCTTTTAACTATTGAATCCTGCAATTTTAAGCATTTAATTTTTTTAGTGCTTTCTTCCTTTCTTTCCTCCTTTCTTCTTATAGTCCACTTGTAGGGTAGAAAAACAAGTTGGATGAAAAAAGATCTGATGAAGCAACCCTCTGACTTGCGAGTTCCCTGCTTTTGCTTCTCACTTTTGTTATTATCTTTTCAACGTGGCATGGAAAGCATGACCCATGTATGTTAAACACATTAAAATGTGATGTGTGATATTAATCCTAACAAAACCCCAGCAGTTTAGCACTTCCACCCAACTCCACCTGCCCAAATTGTCACACCAAAWATCAAAGGCAACAGCCAGATTCATACGTAGCTCAGCTAACAGGTTTAGTACCCAAGTCAGCAGAACCATGCAGGACAACCTGGAAAGGCAATTCATTTCTGCAGCTCGCCGTGGAGCAGGCACAACATTGCACAACAGTCTAACAGGAAACAGCATCCCATTTTGCCTTGGAAAAACAGCGGTGACTTGAGATGGCTTTCAGGCTATCGCCCAGACAACTGAGAAACAGGATTCCCTAATGTGCAAGACTCAGTCTCATGCAATCCAGCAGGAAATGATGGTAATATCCATAATCGAACATAGTTTTMTGCAACCTCCTGAGCAGAGGATCTGCAAAAGCTCCAAAAAAAAAAAAAAATCTTATTCTTTAAAACCGTAGCCGTTGCTGCTCATTACACCACTGTTTATAACACGTAAAAAGCTCTGGGTTCAGGGTTCAGAACTGAGACAAAGTGGGAATTACTTTGTGACCCAGGGAAAAAAACACAAAARCTTTTATGCTGGATGAACATATGAAAGCTGGATGATGAAGTTAATCCTCAAGGTTTTAAGACAACTCTTGTTTTCTTTCCAAATCACACAATCTTGAGAACGAACTCTGAGGGTACGCGAGCTCCTCCCTCACCATACAACAACAGGGTCTTACTTACTTTGTTTGCTCTGTGCTGTGAAAAGCTAGGTTATGCTGAATTTAAAGCGTTACATCTTCCTCCTCTTTAGCTAAGCCTCAGTGTGCTAAATTCAGTCTCCCACACATCGTCCTCTTTATATTTCAAATTCACTCCTAGCAAAAATTTCTCATAARCTTCCATTATGTTTTCCAGTAATTCCTCTAGGGGACACGTTCGCTGGACTTCTTTTGCAGACCAGAGCACAATATCCAAGCAATTTAATTTCAAAAATCTCAATTTTTGACAGTATTGCAATTCTAGTACTATCAACTATGTTCTGCTATGAACAGATTTTGTTCTTATATTATAGTTTAAATAACCTATGCTACTTCAAAACATATTTTATGATAGCGGGGCGAAGCAGGTTTAGAATTAACTCTGAAATTTTAACATCAACAGTTATGCTAACTAGAAATTTAATTATGTTATGTGTCCGAATGAACACACACAATTTTGAACCATTGCTTTCTTCCTGTGGTGAAGCCTCTTCCCTAACCCTACAAATTTGCTTTATTTWATCAGTTTGCCTTGAAATTCACAAAACATTAAATTGTTAGTTGTTATATAACATTCTTTATAAACTGCATTTATTAACATCAGGAGGAGAGCTGTCCATTGCTACAGTAATTTAAGTTAGTACCACACAGCCACAGAGTGCTGCCGAATGATTTATCTTTAAGGAACTATTTTGCCCCAAAGATTATTTAAATGACACTAGAGATAAACTAACCAAATTTTTATCCAAGAAGTTACAATTTATCGAATATGTAATAAACCATGGCCGAAATATTCATTGTAAGCAGCGCATAATGTGCTCCGTGAAATGACACTTTAGCATCTCTCACTATGGTCATAGTGAAGTTTGCTGACGGTGCAGAGTAATGCTCCACTGATATTTAACAGTTCCCATCTACATGGTACTTTGCGATACTGTAACTTTATACACTCTAGTCCACTCTCTCACTAGTACTAAATCAGTCAACTTTGACATACAGCATTGTTCAATTTTCTTTGCTTTATTTTAATGCTGTAGACTCTACATCTACATGTTATTAACTTCTCAATATTAATAACATTGAAAGCAACAGGAGAAAAGAATCACTTCCCTCCCCACTAATCCCTGCACTCCTCAGACTCATGCRCACACTTGGCATAAATCTTGGCACACTCCTGATCACGAGGAAAATCATGTTTTCTGCTGGTGAGCACCAGTCAGTGATAGCTGGAGAAATGTACCAGCTGGAGACTCTGTAACCTTGATACAGCACACACAAGTATATCAGCACCTCCTATAGGAAAATCCAGAAGAAAAGTACACGTAAAAAAAACAAAATAAATGTATAAAATAATGGATTCATCGTCCGCAGCTAAAGATAAATATTAAATAATCCTATCTGCTTCTGGCTGAAAATTAATTTCTTCTAAGGCAAATAGTGTAATACGTATATGCGTTTCAATTCCCACCTGGCAAAGACCATATTTTCAGAATGCAGTACATAGACTTCTGAAATACTAGAACTACGTTCATCACAGATATAGTTAAACAACTAAAATTTTCTTCCTTTGGGTACTAATTCACTGTCATCTAATCGTGTGTGTGTGTATATATATATATATACACACACACGTATGCACACACATATACATAGAGATACACATGTGTATGTACACACACTTATACACACACACATTATTAGCACATCATAGATTAATCATAGAATCGGTAAGGCTGGAAGGGACTTCTGGAGATCATCTAGTCCAACCCTCAAGCAAGTGGCCCTTAAGGGGATTGAACCCGCAATCCTGGCATCATTAGCACCCACCCACCCACCCACACACACACACAGACACTCACACACTTTAGAGCGTTGACATTCCCACCAAATGCAGATATTTTTGTGGAGTCTCCTTCCTTGGAGATATACAAAAGCTCCTGGACACAATCCTGGGCAACGTGCTCTAGGTGACCCTGCCTGAGCAGGCAGGTTGCACGAGGTAATCTTCAGAGGTCCCTTCCAACATCAACCATTCTGTAATAATTAGACTAAAAGCATAGGCTTTTTTCTTTTTTTAAAAAAATTTTCCTTTTTCTTTCTTAACATATGAATAACATTTTGCATTAGAAAGAGTGTGTCAATACCTTAAAACAGCCACAGAGGTACACCAACATAACACAACGCAGTGCCACATGGAGATCCAGGAGAGCTAGAACTGAAAATGCTCTCCTGAGCCAAGTAGTAGTATAGACATGGTACTACAACACAACATTTTGTTTAGCCTAGAGATAACAGAGCTATATCACTTCTAGTAGCAAGGAGTGTTCATTCAGAACAAGTTCAGATAACACTGCATAGAAATGCTTTACACTATTTAGACATAATCAAAATGCCAGAACTATAAAAGCTTCTTGCACCTTAGAGATAGGTTTCTTTTGATGTGCATTTATGTATCAAAGTCACCTACTAGATAACTAGTGTATTTAGTTGCTTCTGAAAATCCCATCAGGATGCTTATCTCTATCTTTAGATGTCCAAATACTTCTTCAAATCAAACAAAGTTCGCCGCTTGTTTTGTAGCCCTGTATATGCAATGAGTAATATGTATACTTAAAAATCAAGCTATGCAAGAAGTACTCCTGATTAATTTACTATTTGAGAAAGGATGGAAGGACAAATACAGAGTATCACAAATCATGAAAAATCTGAGAACCATCACTTAGTATCTTGGCTCAAACACTACCTAATGAAAGGATTACGCAAGGTCATGGCTTAGTTTCTCTTTGCCTTAAATAACATTTGACCAACCATAAAGGATGGCCTCCTGTTGGTCCAGGACAAAAAGCCACAGATGCAGTGTTTGCTCGTATCTTCAGCAAGGTTTAAAGTCAGCCCACAGGAAGTCATTAAAAGTCCTACTGTGCAGGTCTTGACACCAGAGTACTGGTACTAGCCCCGGTATTCGGGCCTAAATGCAGAACTGGCAGATACAGCCTACCAAGACACACTCCACGCCTGATTCCCATCGGAGAGAGCTATATAGCTTCATGCTCAGCCACTGCTTAAAGTTAGTGAGCTTAATTTTCCATSGCCCGTGGCATTAGCTAGTCATTTGGCATCTGAAAACGCCACTCAGTGAGAACAGCTTCATTCTACACTAATCATTTACTGCTCCTGCGCTAGCATGTACAGCCTGCAAGGTAAAGCATTTTGATGGAAAGCCTGAGGTGGTGTGATGCTTCATAGTATTGTGGGCTTTCTGGTAATACATGCTCTTCTCCACCCCTTCCCCACCAAAACCCTCTTCTCCCCTTTCTCTTGTTTCAGGAGCATCTGAACAGCTCTCCCGCCATCCYCCATGTATCCTATTCCCCATGCAGGCAAATTTTATTCTCTCTTGGCTATTTAACAATTCTCAATCCCAAGAGCCCTCAAGTGCAAGAAAGCAGGCGTGAACTTGCTCATCATTCAAGGTTGCAGAGCTTGCATATCTTTCAAGGCCCATATATTCCCACACTGTCTTCGCTGCCAGTTTATCCATGCAAGAAAAGGAATTCACAGATTTACTGGCATAATTTTCATTCTAGACTGTTCTGTGGTCCAGCTTTGGCTCTGACAGTAAGTTCCTTGCACAGAACATTTTCTTTGAGAACTTCCTGGGACGACTGCATGTCAGCATCCTACCTGGGACCAATTTGATAGTATACCAAACAGCTGTTCTGACATAGGATACACAGACAACATATCAGACCCAGCTACCATCAGGAATGATCTTCTAAAAAGATCCAAGTCACCTGTACTGACAGATAGGCTAAATGTATGGTTCAGTGTACCTGAATCCCAATCTATGAAGATAAGGATTAGAATGCAGATTAGGACCAGTTTAACTCAGTCTGGAAATTCAAAAAACATGCAGAGTAGTATGCATAAAAGCAGTATTATTAAGCTCTACTGGTCTTAACATTAAGAAAGCATCCTTTTCTCCTTTGCACCTTTCTGATATGGTGAGCATATCTGGTACAGTTAGGCTCACAAGGACAAAGATACAGACTAGAGTGGTAAGGAGAAGGGATGCCGTTCTTAGCAAACTTAACATGACAGAAGCATTTGTTGCTTCTGCTGAAATTTGTGTACCCAAGCATTCTGAGAAGTCTAACATGATCTGAGACTGCCTGCGTCTTTGAAACTACTGGTCAGACACTCGCAGCAGTGGGCATAACCAGCTAGAACATTCCGATTAGATGAAATTTCATGGAACTGAAATATTTCACACACTGGTTCCAGTGAATTTTTCTCAGGGAAGACTGAAAGAGAGAGCATTCTCTGTACCTTGGTGGTTAGGATGCTAGGACATCTAGATTCAAATCCTTGTTGGACCAAGCGATCTGGAGTTAAATCAATTGCATTTGAGGTCAATAACAGACTTGCCAGACTACTAACAAAGAGTGAAGAAAATTAATCTTTCAGTTGAAAAGCGGATGTGCTTACTTTTCAGTGTTGTATGATTCTTCCCATCACAAACCTGAAGCCGTCAGAATCCAAGTAATATTTGCCCATTTGCCCAGAAGCAAAGTATTCAGGTTGCAAAAGCTATCTGCACACAGCATTTCAGACAAAGGCCAGTTTACGAAGGATCTAAAACTGCTGAAACATCAGGTAATGAGGGTTTCACCTCCTAATAATCTTGCTTTGGAGAATCAGAAATTCATTTTCCTCAGACACAATTTTAAGGTTACGAGGCTGAACGAAGAGTATCGTTATTGTAGGCATAATAGGATGAAATTAGCAAGTAGAAAATGTATTAGTATCATTAGGTGTATTTCCAAGTTTCCTACCTCTGCCGTGTAAGAACTAGAGTTAAGAAAGAACGCCTGACAGCAGGGAGGAGGAAGAAGGGACAGCTATGAAGACCTTGTCCCCATGGGAATTTAAACGCATATATGGCAGCGCAAATAAACTGAGGGTCTTCTCATTCTCTTATTTCTGTAAGAAGCATAACAAACAACTGTAGGTCAGCACAAGAAGGGATGGTTTTTAGAGATGGCACAAAGATATGATCAGAAAAAATGCTTTAGTTTGAGAGTGCTCACATTAAGGCTTTGTAGGAAAAAAAAAGTTGGTAGGATATCAGGCAACGGCAGGCCTGGTTGAGATGCCCCGCATCGGAGGGCACGTGCTTTGCCAACGTGCTCTCAGTACGTTCAGGTGTCCATTCACTACAGATTTGAAAATCTAGACAAATACTGCTTTTCTACACAACCAATAGACCTTGAAAAGAGTATACACAGTGGGTGTGGACTTCCCACACACTTCCACAAACCTAAAAGGCCATTAAAAAAAAAAAAAAGGCAAATACAGCTTTAGGTTATCATAGCTTTAGGTATAGTTATCATAGAGAATAGTACATTTTTAAAACACCCCTTTCAACCTGTAGAGGCACCACTGCAGCTCCCTCTTGCTGGTACTGTGAAGTACCATAGCCAGGATCCTTGCAACAGGTCAAACAGGAGTCATAGAGGAGCTTCAAATTGTCTATGCCCTCCCCCCCATTAAAGTTCTTCATTAAAAATACTTTTCCAATCACTCATATTTCTACACATCCAAATAGATGAAAGTGCCCGAGATGTTTTTTTTTAAATATAAGAAAGGCACAGATGACCTTGAAACATTTCACACTAGATTTTCTGTTTTTGTCTTCAAGCTTTTTACACTACTTAAGAGCAAAGTCGCCTTTTTAACGTGCCAGGTTGGTCAGACTTCCCCAATAACAGCTGTTAGCAGACATGTCCAGGATTTTGCTTTCATATTTGTATGGAAATCATCCTTTTGTTGTCATTTTACACCCTTTATAGATCAGTTCAATATAAAGCTCATGACAAGAAAAATTCCAATGCATTTCTGCAGAAAGGATACATGCACCAAGACACACTAAGAGCTTGTGTTCTCTAAGGGCTATGGTCAGTGCAGGGGAGGGCTCCACACCTACTCAGTCTTTTGTAGTGATCGTGTTTTTACAATTTCAAATTTAATACTTTTTCTAATATATTATACGTTACCTCCCATGTATTTAAACTGTACTTAAAAGCATGCTAAGAACTGGTAATTCTTTAATGGTTGTTCACTTACAAGCGATTGTGGGTCATTACACAATCATTTAAAGGGCATTAATGAGAACCATTTAATGGTTTTAGTACAATATCATTGTAAGGGACAGGGGAAAAGTTACTGGCTGTAAATTTTTATGACCATTTCTTACAAAACGTATTACTTTAAAGATTTATGTATGTAACAATGAGTACAATAAAAGCCATGCTAAAAATAATTTGAAACCAAAGTAATGCATATAGATAAGGACCTACTTGCTGCAGTTTTGCATGCAGTCAGTACGATTTTCTTTCTTTTCTTTCTAGATACCTAGCTACTTACAGTGCAGCTCCTTTGTGAAAAGTCACAGCAAAAAAAAAGAAAAAAAATGCTCAGGTCTATATTTTAACAAAGCATAACCTGTACTTTACAGTCTATATTTTATTTTTATTTTTTACTCATTGTTTTGTATTTAATGTCAGTATTTTCAGGTTTTCTAGGATGCAGCACAATAAGACAGCTTTTAACCAGAATATAAGGAGAATTACTTTTACAAAGCATCTTGAACTGTACATTTGGTTGGCTTTTTATAGATGGAAAATAAAGAACTCTGCAAGCCAGAATTAAAAGGTTGACTATTTCCCCACAGGGAAATTCTTTATTACTATACTAGACCAGAGCATACCTTCAAAACTACAAAAACTTATTTTGAAAACTATTCATATGGAAGCATTAACCTTATTAAAGTGCTTTAATAACAAAACAGTCATCATATTATGCCTGGTTTTGTCCATTTGTGATTCACATGGAATACATAATGAGGAAGACAATGCCCTTTTTTCCCCAGTATTCTTGCATAAGTAGGAGAATATTTCTAATTAAAAAGGCAGAGTTAGTACAACACATGAATTGAACTGAACCATATCTCTAGAAATGCTGATATTTTTACTGTTTGTATTAAGTAAGGATTGTATTTCTCTCTGAATCTGGCCCAATACCCATTACCAATAAGATTTAGATTTAAGATAGCTTGGTCAAAAGATGGTGAATTACAACTTTTAATTAAAACATAGAAAATAGTTTCTTTAAAATAAACATGGTAATACTTTCGAGATCATTAATTTTTTATGTAAAGAACAACAAAACCAACCTGAATATTTTAAAATGTGACATTAAAGAGCCAAGGAAAAGGAATTTTTAGAAAGTTATCCATGCAACAAAACCAAACAAT
>NW_028186279.1:795802-935823 GCF_003343005.1 Rhea americana
GTGGAAATACTACTATTCTTTCATGATGGGTTTTAGACTTCCCCTACCCTCACCAACATGCAGCTTAAAGTCTAGTTGAGATGAAAAACATAAGGGGGGAACAACAAGAGATTGCATTTGTTATTTTACTATGTTCTCTTCATTACTGCTTTAGTATTTTGTTCCTATTTTGAAATGACTGAAATAACCCAAGAGCTAGACTTTGATCTGAAATTGTGTACACATGAAAATGCAAATGGCATGACCAATGAAGTGAAACATGGCATTAAAATACTTTTGCCTTTATTCTTTGATTGGAAATGTTACTAATGATTAGTGTATGTGAAATAGTGAACYGTTCAAGGTGTAGGAAGTTACTATAGATACATGTTCTATGGACTTATCAGTAATTATTAGTCTGCRTTCTTAGAGAGAGCAGAATGCTGGCAACAAAAAATAAAAACAAGAATGGTATATAACCAACTTTATTTAAATACGGTAAACCACAGGTAGGGAAAYGCTGGGTTCATGGAAACTGAGAACTGGAGTTATGACAGATACGATGAGGAGAGGAATCCAGCCCAGCTGATGTCAGAAGCACACAACTCATCGAAGCAAGGTTTCACTGCATGTTGGCAGAGGACACATAAGTTTTGTCTATACCTCCCAGCCTCGAACCGGCATGCTGTCCTGTTTCTTGAACTCACACGAGCAAAAATCCCCACTCACACCTCACTGCAGCACGGTTATAACATAGGGACCAACGGGAATAGGATGAGATCAAATCCACTTTTACCTTCAGTCTGAACTAGGATTTAAAACCTGAGTATTTGAAAGCAAAAGGGTGATATACTAAAATCAATGGGCCACTTCATTCCCTGGTTTTGTGATCCCTCTCATTATTTGCATTTTCAACTCTCTCCCATTTTATTTTTCACTGGATATTAATCACTGCTAACTGTGTATCCCTGTACCAATTCTTCACCTCATCAGAAAACAGCACCTGCACTCAGAGCCCAAAATTAAGAGATTCATAAAATCAAGGAATGAAATGGCACATTGGTTTAGTGTTTCAGTCTTTCACCTCTAGGAATATGGTATTGTAAAGAGAAAGAAGGGGCGGGGAAGCAGGGAAGGTAGAGACACCAAGAAGCAGAAATTAAAATAAAGAGAATAAAATGGACATAGACAATAAAAGAGGATAGGAGAAGCAGATGAAAACTGGTGAATGGAACTAACAAAGGAAAAGAAAAATAAAAAGATGGATGGAGGAAAGAATAAGAATGCAATGATTTTCCTTACACACCTCCATACACGTGTGCATGCTACAGCATGGATTAAAATTAAAAGAATGGTGAAGGTAAAGCACCAGAACTGTTGACTTTCTCTGAAGTTCTACTGAAAGAGAAAAGGAAATTAAATGCCATAAATATATTCAAACATTAAAGATTTGATTTACAGTAAGAAAAGCAAATAAATTGTGAGTTATGATTCGAGGTTGTAGAGGTCTCCGAACACTACACGATTATTTGTTATACTGCTGCAGTATCTAAATTCACTAAAGTAGATGCAGAACAGAGATTCTGTCTAGTTGTTCTTTTGCTTGTGCTCGAGATACTTCAGTTGCGTTGAGGTTGTTTTTCTTTAATCAAGTAATAACAACATGGACTGCACAGGCACCTTTGTAATTACAATACCGTGAGCCAAACACACAGAGTGCAAAACAATACAGCATGTTGTAATTTCTTTTTTTAAGTCAATAAAATACACACACGATTCATTCAAAGCATTTTCAATTCAATAGTGTCATGGATGATCCTTTGGATACTCATACAAATGTGTCTGCAGCTGACCTTGAGGTGGGTAGTATCCTAGAAAAGATACATCAAAGCGCAAAATGAAAAAGAAACTATTTACCCATAAAATGCACCTTACTTTAAAAATGATTTAGTCCAGTAGGGAAATTCCTACTGTTCATATACACACATATAYGTATGTCCACATACACTGACGCACACATATGGCTTTAATCCATTAGTTTATCCCTGAAAGCATTCAAAGTAACCGCTACATTGGAGAAAACTTTTTTAATGTTTTGAAGTTCTGAGCTTATTTTTGCTTTACAGGAAAAGTTAACCAAAAATGGGTAGAAACTGAAAAAAATATGGAATTACAAGATAATGGAGCTCTGGTGCCCTGAAAATATATAGTAAATTAAAACCTTCTGTTGATGACAGAAAAAAGAACAATAATAATAGCTAACAATACTTACTGTCCAAAAAAAGAAAAGCAATTGCATATAAATTGAAATAGCTAAATAAATGCAGATATGCTCAAAAGTCTTGTAAAAGTGATTTGCGACACAAAATGATGTGGAGATTGTCACTGTAGAAGAACTCTAGGCATACCTCTAAGCCCAGCCATCTGATGCATGTGGCCAAGATGTGACATGGAAATTTAAGAGACTGTTGGATGAGGAAAGCCTTTCTTGAGAGGTACTCTTAGAGGGTACCATTCCTTTAGTAGTACAGTGGAACTACAAACCAGGATTTTATTTTTTTTTTTTAAAAAAAAAAAAACAACAACAACTTTTTGCTCCCATCTCCTAAATTGAGAAAAGCATATTTTGGTATGAATTGCAAAGCTATTTCAATATAACACTGCACAGCTCAGGCAACTGACCACAGACAGAACAAGGTTAATCATCCTGCTCTAGTAGGTTAAGCAAGGGCTCTATTTTATGTGATTTCAACTTCATTTCTCTATCTGGCACTGAATTTCACATGTGCAAAGAGCCTTCTGCTCAGAAATACATTTCCTGCAGAAAACTCAGAACTACAGTTTGTAACAGCTGATCTGCAAGGTCACTAGAAGAAAGAAGGGGAGAGTTCACTGCACCCCAGAAGATTCAGAGATACTACTTTGGGGCATTCTGCTGATCARTGAAGACTATTTGGAGATACAAAAGCAAAGAAAGGCAGCTAGAAATGGCTTTTTAAACATTATTATACTACAGACTGCAAAGTTTCCATGGTGGGGAATTCATCATATAAATGGATAGTGCGACTACCATACGCCAGGCTCAAGGCTCCCTCTCTCTGACCTCTAGCTGTTACCCCAATACAATAATAGCTGTTCCAGCACTCAGGAGCCCCAGTCATAATCACCTTCCCATGATACTATCTTCTTTAAGAAAAAAAAATAAAATCAGAATCTCCTCTCTAAGAAACTTACAACCCAAGGTGGGGAGAAGYTGAGAACTTTTGAGCAGTAATGTATTCCAGTAACCCATGTGATATATAGACAATGATCAGTGTACATACAGTGATAAAACAGCTCTTTAGAAACACCTGTATGAAAATCTAGAAGRCTACATAGAAAATACATATGCATAGTAAATAACCTGGCATATTGCTCCTCTATCTGTTGCTATCTGCAGAGACTGCTGATGTATCCTTCTGAAGTTCTGGTAGGTCTTAACTGTGTACAAAAGCCCATGTTGACTTCTGTATGTCTACGTGTACGTGCTTTCATTATACTACCATGACAGCTTTCTCTATGTATTCTTTTTCCTACCAAAGTTACTTACAAACAGATGCAGGTATTAGAGAAACGTGAAAGAAGAGGTAGCAGTGGCTTTATGAGTAGTGTCAGAAAAGTTAATGCTACGCATGTGAAAGCCCAGAAAGCAGCCGCAAGAGGCTTGTACAACAGCCAGCTGGGATGAAGGCATTGCTAATAGGAAAAAAAAAGATCATATTGATAAGAAAATTGCCGACAAGAAGGAATTAACTTCTAAATGAGACAAGAAGCCAGAGACCTGTATGTTGTTCACCAAGAACAAAGTCTATAAAAGTACAAAGAATAGGACAATGGACAAGGCTATAAAAGCTAATGACATTACTGGGACTATGCAGTGGGATTTTTTTTAAAGGTGCACAGGCATCACTAAGACAATCATCGCAGAACCTAAAAAAAATGAAGCATTCGCCTTGAGGAGAGGAATTAATGATCCCAAGATTATGATCTAATTCCCTGAACACAAATAGGAGAGAGCAGTGCCAATGACAGACATGAGAAATGAAAGGGAACTCAATGCATCCAGAAGGAAAGCTGAAGAAAGCACATGTAAAACCACGCACCTTGTATTGCAATCTTTGGAAAAGAGAAACTTCTTTACACAGAGGAGGGCATGGAAACACTGGACTTCCACTTACGCGGGCAGTAAAATATAARAAGTGATCTGCAACACTTACTGCCCCAAAGCCTTCAGCAGGGCTTGGATTCATAAACCTAGGATGCCTCTGGCCATCAGTCACATCAGTGGAACTCGCCACGCTGCAAGCCAGCTGCAACAGAGAAGCTGCATACATGCAGTTTAGTACATTTCTGTTTTCTAATTTCCTCTTCCTGTACAATCTCCTTTCCTCTTTTTATTTCTTTTCCCTTTTAGTCAGCAAAGGGAAGTCATCAGCCAATAATGCAATACACTATTAAAAATGTGCTGAAAAGGGTACACATACAATTGATCACGTAGGATAACAACTATATTTGGTTATATAATTTCAACRTGAATTATACTTCAACATCTATTTATATAACTCCTTATGTAGATAAATTGCATATCACTTTTTTAGTATTCATAGTGTTTGGGAAAAAGTCATAAATTATATTCAAAAGCTAAGGATATGATCCTMCACATGAGGAGAGAGGTCCTGAAGATTTATTCCCTGCTACAAGATAGRACTGCCCAGAAAGTTCTGTAGTTACTTAAAATACTGGGATAAAAGAATGTCCAGTCTGGAGCTCGTACCCTATCAGCCTGGTATGATCTGGAAAATTAAACAGCAGCACCAAGGACTATTGTTTTCTGATAATTTTTTCCTCATTATTCTGGCAATCAACTCCAATCAGGAAGATATTTCTCGTTGTTCTGAATGTAAATAGGACTACCCAACATACACTGTGTTCTGCACTCTACTTTAGTGTCCTAATCCTCCTAAGTGCTATGAGATTTATATTGTGAAGATCATGTAGCATGCTATAATTTATACTTAAAAGTTGCCTTGCAGTTTTTTACCCTTGACCTGCTCTTCCCTTATATCCAAATTAATAACTTCTACAATCCATGCTTTCATATGCATATATAAGTAAGTAAAAAAAAATGGGGGAGGAAGGAAACAATGACAACAAAATCGCCCTTAAAGGACCCCCCCTTCAAAAAAAAAAAAAGGATTTACTGTGTCTAAAAAAAATTGCTTGGTTAAGTTCAATGGCTTCATGTAACAAACCTATGATACAGCAGGTTAACAGTAAAAATAGTATTCATGTACATTCAATATTTTTTTACTTCTCAAATAAGATCACTAAGGCAGTACACAAAGTACAGAAGGTTTCAGAAAGATCTTCTCCATTAAAGCTCCAGTACTACTGCCAAGCACAGATAGAAGTATAAATATAGATAGATAAAGAGATGGACAGATAAGATACCAGGGTCTAAATCACAGAGATAAACTTAAAACTTGACAAATCAGCCCTTGCAAGTAAAAAGTGAAAGATATCTTCACTTTAGAGCCTGTAAACTGAAGGACAAAATGTTCATTAATGCAGGTTTAAAACAGTTCAATTTAGATTACAGAAAAGGAGAACTATATTCACAAGAAGCAGTAACTTCTTTTTGCTTTAATGTGGTGATGCAGAGTGATTTCAAATCAGTAGCCAGAAAAGTATCTGTCCCCAGAGCAAGCAATAGCTGAGTAACACAAGTAACAGCAGCGCACGTCTTGGCACTAGCCCACGAACGAGCATCAGCCAGAGCAAAATGAATTGCCAAGAGCTTAGAGTATGGTTCAGTTTGCACCAAATCTGCCAGCACTGGGGTGGGGGGGGAAGAAAATGGGGTTGGGGAAATAAGTGGCATTAAGTATTMCTTGGGCTTCGCAACAGAATTTCTAAAGCAGCTGGGTTTCCCTCGTGAAACCAGGCTGAGACTAACCGCGCATCTCCTAGGACGTAAGGGGGTGCTAACCTGGCGCCGATTTGGAGTAGACGGTGCTACGGCGCCCAGCCCGGGACAGGCCGGCGAGCACCGGGCGCAGAGCGCCTGGCACACGCGGGGCACGCGCAGGCTGGACCTGTATCCCCTGAGGKGGTTTCGAGCCCCCTGCCATTATACAGGCTTTTCTTCCCGAGCAATGGACGGCACAAGGGGACTGGAGGATGCACAAAGGGTATTCCCRCCGCACGGGATTATATTTCTTGTTTAAAATGGGGTAAGGCAGGGGGGGAGAGGAAGAGAGAAGCGGGAGAGGCAGAAAAGTTGACGTGCATAAGCTGACAGGAGGGGAAAAATGCTCTGCATTGCTTTCATTAGCTAGTATAACATGTAAAGAAATATAAGAGATCCAGGTGAACAAAGTAGACGATTAAGGGGAAGACCTGAGAACGAGCACGAGCAAGACCTGGAAATTGGTAAGAACAGGAGAGATGAAGAGGGASCAGAGTAGTGCAAAGGGAGCAGAAGCAAGGAGAAGGTGACAAGCACTGAGCAGGAACRGGAGAGAAGGGAGGAAGAGCCGCTAGAAAGGAGCCCACAGGAGCAGCCGAAAAGCAGCTAAAAAGAAGCTAGAGCTACTAGAGAGCACTACGTAAAGCAGCCTGAAATGACACCCTTTACTCCGAGCATCATGCTTTTCATGCATGAACCTACAGATCCCTTAAGATAAAGCGTGCTCTCGCCCCCCTCTAGTAACGAGGTCACCAAAATAAATAAATAAATAAAATTGAGGGGGCTTCGGTGGGTTTTCACCTTCCTTTTTGTATTAAATAGCACAGCCTCAAGATGTTCTTTACACCTGCTAACATGTTCAAATGAGACCTTCAAAGACTTGGGGCTGAACTCTCCAGGGCGGGCACCCTTGTCATTGTTAGGCTGAGGGTAAATACAAAATTGCAGTTAACCACAAACTTCAAAAAAATAAATAAATAGAGAACATTAAATATCATGCCATCAAGTCAACAGGAAACTGAAGCTCTCTAAGGAAATCATGGTCATGAGATACACATTGTGTTCTCAAAATATAACTTTTTGTTGTTGTTTTTAATAATCTTTTCTGTTTAATACTTTTATGTGACAATGAAAGCCAGTAGGAGAAGAAGAGGGGGAAAAAGCAGAYGGTCATGGTAAGAATAACAGTTTCAATTGCCTTTTGCACTCCCAGCAGTATCAAAAAGACGAAGAAAAACCATATGCTGCGAGTATATTAGGGTAAATAAGGAGATGAGAATTACACAAGAAATTACAATGGAGAAACAGCAGATTTTATATTAAAAAGAAACAGCAGATTTTATATTAAACAATCAGTTTTCAAGGACA
The DNA here is from genome assembly GCF_003343005.1 of Rhea americana. Lineage (NCBI taxonomy): Eukaryota > Metazoa > Chordata > Aves > Rheiformes > Rheidae > Rhea > Rhea americana. The sequence continues at coordinate 803,157 of NW_028186279.1, forward strand.
GGTCTTTTCTCGTGATAAGTAATCCAAAAAGTACAGCCCCTTCACAGGCAGCAGTGAGATATGGCACTCCTGCCCATCTGCAGCCTTGCCGCGTGGTACGTCATCTGCTACTAGAGCAGCTGGAGCAGTTCATCACTTGTGCCCCAAACTTGCAGAGCTTGTTGCACATGGCACTGGGCACACAGAAGAGAGAGGAGCACCCTAGGTAGGTGTTTTTTTTTTTTTTTTTTTTTTTTTTTTTTTTTTTGATTATCTGCATGTCTCTGCAGCTCAGAGCTCTGCTCGTTCCTATTTCTTTAGCTAGTGCACTTATTTTTGACACACACAAGCGCATGCACACACGTTAGTCAAACKGAGTCTAAGGTCCAGTACCTCCAGAGAGGGATAATGGGTCTTTTTCTCAGCTGATTGGTAAGAGAAGGAACAGATGAATCTTTTGTTTCTTCAGATGAACAGCTTGATTTTTGTGACCACTAAAACTAATGTTTCTCTGACCAAAATACACAAAAGGTAAAAGAACACTACACTATCARCACGTGGAGGAGAGCATTGCAGGATTAGCTAGTCAGCTTTGCATATGCASCGCAACGTACAGAGAGCTGTTTCCAAGTGACATTAAATCCAAAGAGGTTTAAAGTGCTAAAGTTCTCAAAACAATCCCTACAAGTGCAATTAACAGAATACGTTGTATTTTGWCTTTCTAAATACTTTAGCTAAGAACATCTTAAACTCTTGATATCAACAGTAAAATACATTCATTTAAAGAACAGAAAGAGATATAATTAGAATTAATAAAGTTAATGCTTGCAAAAATGCTCCTTCATAAACAGTATATTTACCAAGAGCACTTTCCCAAGAGCCTTGTGTTCCAGTTGTAACACTTTTCCCTACGATTCTGTACTCTGCATAATAAGTTTGGGCTTAAAGAGCTTCTGCATTTTGTTGCACCCAAGATCTACGCAGTCACGTCTCATGAAACCATGTACACTTCTAATCCCGGACTGCCTGACTAAGCATCACTCTAATTTATGCTGCTGGCATTACTTCTGCGGATACKGTCTCTGTGAAGGACAAGGACAGCACAGAAGCGAGCACCCAGGAAAATTCTGCCAATGCAAGTAGAGATCTGCGTGACACCGACTGTCTGCTTTGCACGGATGGGRAAATCCAAAGCTTTGCCTCCAAAAGTTTGACAATGCAGTTTCTCAGGTAAGCTACACTTACTGTATGGGAAAAGAATACAGCTCAATTCATGAACTACCTGACAGAAAGAGAGAAGTTAACAGCTACAAGAACTTCGAGTAATCAATTTCGTGCTATGAGTTCCACTTTTCAGCAAGCCGTCTGCATTGCTCTACTTGTTTGGATATTCCTTCTCAGCATATTCACTAGAACAGTCTAATGCTGGTATAATTTGCTTGGCAGAGTACTCCACACACCTTGGTTAAAAAMAGTGCTTTAATATTTGCAGACTTCTGTTCCACAACTAATCCAAATAGAAGCAGCTGTTCTCCCGCTTCACTGAGGGGTCCTTACTAGCACCAAAAAAAATAAATAAATAAATAAAATAAAAAAAGTCGACTATAAGGAAGTATCATAATAGTTCAAAGCAATCATCATATCAATTCTGATGCCACGGCTGCTTCTCTGGATTTGGGGCTGTATCACAGGGCAAAGAYATTCAAAGGACTACAAAGATTAGATGCCCAGCTCCCACAGACACCACCTAGTAGTGAGCTCTTCAACACTCCAACTTAAACACGGACCGTAAGTCAACAGTCACCATCACAGCCATCAAAACATATGGTCATAGAAAGGAAAAGTGTCCACACTAAAAGGCACTCATAATATTTGAATCCTGCAAGTCTGAGATGCGATTTTTCCTCAGGAGTCCTCACTTTTAATACTGACTTCCACTGAAGTAGGTTTAGGTCAATTTTGAAGAAAATCCCCTGTTAAAATAACTAGTTACATTATCAAGACGTCTCAGGAATGCAACAGAGGATTGACTCCCCATACAATAAAGTGATGGAGTCAGCGCACCAAATTTTTATGGTTTTTAGTTTTTTTATCTCAATATCAAATATCTGATATCAAATCAGATGTGAACCTCTGTTAATGGAGAGAGGAGGCCATGCTAAAACATATTCCTGAAGGGAACGGTTAAAAGTTAAATCTCTGCTTATGCATTTTGCTGGATCACATCAGGAATCAAGCCYTATTTTGACAGTTTTGTAATGCAAAATAGAAAACACATACAGTAGAAACACAATCAAAGTCCTTGCTACTTGAGTATCTGGAAGTCTTTCCTGTTTATAAATAGTAAAAATGTATGTTTATGTAAAGGGAAACAGTGATTTACTAGAACTGATTGCTTCGCAGTCTAATTACTTTTCAACTGGCTGTTCCAAATTAAGATGTCATTGATGGCTTTTTGTGATATATTTCATTTTAAGCAAATTTATTCTATAATAGAGCACATCATAATGGAAAGCAGAGTTCCCACTCTTCCCTCCTCTTTGTAGCTTGATATCTTGACAAGTAAATTAAATTTAGCAGTTAAAATGCTTCCATTAGTAATTTTATTAAGTTAATTAAGGAATCTCTCTTTCTGAATTTTAACTACATTCACTTCAGCACAACCTTGATATTTAATTCCATATATTTAGTAACCATCATGATTTCTGAGACAAACAACTACTTACACAAMATTCTTGAGACTATAAGAAACTTCACTAAGGAAAAAGTAAAGACTTTCTTTAAAAATAAATTTCAGAACTCTTATGTGTAAATTTTTTTGCTTTCCAAAATAGCAAAATAAACAAACAGTCCTACTCAAATCTAGGCAGCATGTTTTCTATGAGCAATTCAAAAATCTACAAGCCACAGCAATCATACAGAAATTACACATCTAAAACAGTAAAAATGGATAAAGATGGGTAAATTAGCATCAATAAAGGGAGAATCAGTTGATCTCTCATCCATAGCTTAAGCCAAATTCATAACTGTTGGTTAACGGGAAGTCTATGTTTTATAAATAGTGCTCTAACTTTCATTTACTTTTCTCATCTTTCATCGCAGACAAAGCATGGAAATAACCAAACATTATGAGAACAACTATTCTCTTTTATACCCCTCATCTCTGAAATGAGGGACAACGTGAACTCCCTCTAGATCAACTGCCTCCAAAGCAAAGAAATCTGGGTAACTTGTAYCTAAACTAAACTCGTATTATAAACATGAACTAGTGGAGTGCTTTACTTTTTCAGTCATCACACTGAAATATACAATAAGACTTCTGCAACATTTAAGCAATAATCTAATCCAATTCATCTTGTCACKTAAAGGAAGGAGATTCTTCAGTAAATAGTCAAACATTTAATTTGCCCCAGGACAAAGACCTCATGTCCACTTGTCCGTTCCATGGTCTGCTGAAACGTCTACAAAAACTGAAATAAGATTATTTAAACCCAAACACTAACCAYGAGGAAGGTTGATATTCATTGTGTATGACAAGACCACCCAGGGGCATGGTTCAGCACAGGCAGATTAACATGTACAGATGTAATACCGCTCCCTATCACAGCTAAACACACACGACTCAGGAAGTAACAGCAGTTGTGAAGGGGGAATTCCTTGCTGTACGAAAGATCTGCTGATATGGATATTGGGAAAAAAAATCCTTCAGATGTCTATATTAAAACAGAGAGAAATGCTATAGCATTCATTGATCGATCCTGATCTTAAGAAAGGTCAAGTGACATCTGCAGACGGTCTTTCATGTTTCAGTACTAACAGACACTTAAAGAAAGGTTGGGAGAAATATGGCTTATGAGTAAAGTAGAGAAAAATCACTCAGATGAACCAGCTTTAGAGGTCACATACAAAATTAAATTAATCACTCAGCTGTGAACTGCTCRGACATCATCTACTCTTTCCTATAGGACCAGCCAACTAGTAGCTCATGAACGGTATAAATCTACCTTCCCCATCAGGGGATCATGGTTTGCGTGGATGTACAAACACCCTCAGACTTCTCTAAACGCCTGGCTATTAACCGAGGAAAAAACAGCCACAGAAGTCAGGGCTGCACTCAGTCCCCTCACCCTGCAAAGGTACTGCTAGGGGCAGCTCCTGAGCTGCTGCCAGAACTTACCCTTCCTACCATTCTCTCCGGTAGGATGGAGACACGTACACACACACTTCCCTGCAACGTTCTTCACAAGAGCTTTCCAGCACTCAGGTGGTGGGACAGGCAAGAAAGAACAACACTGGCATGGGGTAAAATTGGAAGTCTAAATTACAGCAACACATACAGTCCCTATACCACAATTCAGCTGGAGATAAAAGAGGACTTCTTTTCTACCACCTTTGTAAGACACAAACTTGATCAATGGTACAAGAAGAGGACAGACTAAGCAATCCAGGCTACCCTAAGCCATGATTTTTTCTTCATTTTTTCATCAATCTTCTAACCTAAGTGGCTAGGACTATTTATATTAATACTCAAATCATACTGATGGAGAATTGCCTGACAACGTGTTGGTCCCATTTGGCAATCCAGTTCCAGAAGAGGAAGGTGCCCCTTTCCGAAAGTTTTGGCTGACAGACAGAAAAGGAGGTTAAAGCATGGCAGAATTTCTGTAGGAACCAGAACAGCTTCAGACTGCGGGGGGGTTTTTTTTATTAGTAATCAAAGAACTTTGGATGAAACTTTTCCTACATAAGTGAGGGGGTTGTTACAAAATTTGTACCTTATAATTTACTTTGCAGAAAAAGAAATGCTTTGGACAAACTTGCCTCAAGGAAAAAAATGTAAGTAAAAGTTCAATATGAATAAAAATACTTTGTTTCATCTTTACAAACCAAARCAAAAGGTTTATTCTTTTATTTCCCCCCCCCCTTCTAATTGAAAAGTTGGCACACTGCATTTTGAGCAAGTTTTCAGTCGTAGAATTAAAAAGTAAATAGGATTGGAAAACACGTGAAGAAGTCTTCAAGTCTCTTTTTCCTAACTAAAGGCAGAAATAATGATAGGTATTCTCATTCTATCAGGCAAGATATTTGAGTGTTTTAGTAGCCTTAGTATTCAAAGATGATTTTATTTTGCTCTTCCCCAGACTCTGACCAAAGAGGGCGCATTGTCGTATTGTTCCTTTCTTCTCTCCAACAGAAGTATTGAAATAAAAAGAAGGAAAAACAACTTTCCATATCATGAAGTTTTGTGCTGTTGAAAGGGGAAATTTGATTATGTCTCGATTTCAAACAAAAAAAATGAAATGGAAAATTTGCTGTGGAGTGTAAAATCACACTTTTTTTTTWWAAAAAAAAGTGCCTCTGACACTTAGATACATATATGTGCTTCTAGAAACAAATTGCTTTAACCCTAATATGCTATCTTCTGAATCTTAAAATTTTGAACTGATTTTTTTTTTTTATATACAAAACACTAGTTTAGACTTCAGACCAAATGAAGMAAAAATCCTTTTGTCACTGGTAGAAAAATAACCAAAAATAGCCTAAATAGCTTCCACAGAGCAATTTTCAGAAGCAAACCAGACTCCTGCCCATCTCACATGCATTCAGAATCCCCTTGTTTTAGAAGCATGCTGTGCCAGCATCTTCAGCAGGTGACAAACCTTCCAGAATTAATGTTACAGGGACAAGGATTTTTTGGTTTTTGTGCAAGAAGGTAAAAATATCTAAAGGAGGGAGGGGAAGGAAAGAGAGAAAAAAGTATCCTATATTAACTACTTTAKGATGTTTATGGTTGAGGCACACAATGTACCTACGGTAAGTGAATTCTTCAGTATTTTTGCTCCCATACCCTTTTTGAGTCTAGCTAGGTATGACCTGTAAAGTCTCACACTAASAGAATAAACCTAACGTCAAGACTATTCAAAAACCACTTTAGAACATACACAGGGCTGATATTCCTCATTGTTATTACTATTTTTTTTCTTTAATTCATATTGGATCAAAGGGATCTTCTCATTCGATTGGATACTGGAGCCTCTCATTTACTGAAACCTGCCTGGAGAAATATTTTCAACTGCTTCTTCACATTCAGATTTTAATATATGATGTGGTAGCTCATCCGAGAAACACACTTTTTAAAATGTGACATTTTATTAAAAGGACAATATGAGACAAAGTCAACTTCACCTTCTTCTTGTAAGAATCTGCAAGTAGGATACCATTAAACTATGGACAGAGGAACCCAGAATTTCATTACGCAGAGAGTAGTCAAACCTCCTCCCAAACAGGAGGAAAAAGTAGAGATGTCCAAGCAATTTGCTTATAAAACCAAATGCCTTAGACTCTTCCATTTTTATTTTCAAAATCAYGTCCAAAAAAAGTGCCTTGAACTGTGTCTCTGTTCTGTGCCATGTTTAGATGTTCCCTTTCAACTGATATTAAATATTATTATTAAATATAACAGTCCATTTCACCCATGAACCCAGACTCTCCCTGCATTCAGTCAACCACAAAAACTAACTACTTTTAACCCAGACAAATGTAATACTATTCTTTTTAAGAGATCCTACTGGGTTTGTATGTTCTTTCAATAAATCTGGTCATTAAAACTATGCAAGCAAATAAAACAATTCTTGTTGAAAACAATTACTCTATCTCTTCTTGTCTACTACAAAAGAGGAAGCCCTTTAAAAAAAAGAAGAAAAGAAAGAAAAAGGAAAAAAGCCCCCACAGAAATATAAAGTCAGAAGGGATCGCATGAGGTTAGAGAGTCCATCACTGTGCTCTAAGACAGGATCAGAGACATTTGTATCATTTCTAACAGGTGTTTTTCCCTCTTACTTAACAGCGCTAATTGCAAGGTTACACCAGCTCTCTAAGCAGCCTATTCCCATGGTTAGAAAGTTTACATCTGAACTAAAAACCAACCATGCTAATAATTAAGTCAATTTATTCTTGTTCAACACTCAGCGGATATGGAGAAGGATTGTCTCATAACCTTTTACATTCAAAAACTAGGAGAATGCCCCAAAATTACTGCTTATTATGCTTACAAAAATTACTACTTTCTAAACTGAACACTCTTTTAACCAAGAGACGTTTACTACTGCCAGTATACCTTGCAAGGAAGGCCCACAATTTTCATTTCTCTCTGCACTATGTCTTCCAGGATTTATCTCAGAAGAGTCAAAAACAAAGCCCCCATTCACCCACGCTTTACAGTTTTGAAGTTCACACATAGAGCCAGCCCCCCTCTCTCCTTCTCCTCTCTACTCACACCATGGAAATTTTCTCTCTTTCCTATATTCAGTCAGCTGTAGTCTTTAAAACGGGAGCACCAGACTTCCCTCCTCAGCCTTACAAGACCACTACAATATAGGACATCACCTTGTCTAAAAAGCAGAGTTCAGCCATTTACACAACAGTGAAGGGAGATGGAGCTTAGATAAGGGTTGCTGAAATCCTCCTTAGCTTTAAATTCATGCCTAATATCTTACCAGTACAGAAGTATTTTCTTTCATATAATCTTTTCATCATTAAAAATATACATATTTAACACCATGGCCTTTCCTGACACACACACATAATTTGCAGCACAAAGGACTAACACACAGGAAAACAGTCTGTATGTTTCATTAGCATGTACGGGGCATTATAATAAACAATTTTTTAAAGCTTACAGGTCAGATATAAACTTACCACCACAAAAAAAGCCTCTGTACTTTCCACACAGTTCATTCAGCTTGCACTGTGCAAAGGACTTTCCCTGCCCATAGGTAGTCACTTAAGACAAGTTCAGAACAGCTGAAGGAAATCAGAAAATCAAATCTAGCCTTCCATAATTTGATTTATAGGAAATCGAGGAACAAAGTCTTACAGAGGGGGCTTTAAATAAATCATAATTAATTACATGTGCAAATGCATCAACTAAATTTGGATGCACAATTAAATAACTAATCACAGTTTGGAAAGGCTGAAAATTGCAATTGCATGCCAAAACAGACAACCGCGCCCCAAGGCCAGCCCAGGTGTTTCTGGTTGCTCACAGAGGCAGGCACTGGTTTCTCTGCAATGAAGTGCCACCTGTAGAAAGCACCTGAGCCAACCTGCGTCAGAGTTACAGGAGCGACTGCTGGGTTTTATAATGGGTCAAATACAACAACTTTTTAAAGTGCATTCAAGATGTTCCTAGAGCATCAACTGAGAACAACAACAAAAAGAAAACCAATCTTAGTCTGATAATTAGATATATAAAACATACCTTCAGTTAAAATCAATTTACATAGCTAGAAACAAACACTTTTCTCCCAAACTCTCCTCTCATGAGGAGTTTCAATGTTCTGTTTAAACCCAAAAGAAAAAGAGTACAGCGACTTCAATAGTGAGCRCTCAAGAATGTTTACCAGAGCACTGAATTCAGATCCGATATACTCTATGTTCAACGGAAATTTCCTTACCTGCCGACTCTTTCTTAAAGATCTTCCTTTCTATTCCAATTTTGTCCTGCCAGCAAATACAAACAGAACATTGAGATATTTGGAGATACTATCTCATGACATCAAATTAACAGACTTTCAGGTCAGAAGGGACCATTAATTTTTATCTAATTTGATTCCAAATAGTATTTTCCTCATCACTGGACTCAGGATTTCTCACCCATTTCTCCTCTGCTGGATTTTTTTTCGCTCTGCATATTATTCTCAAAATTCTTCCCACCYCTAATTAGTTCTTCATCAAAAACAACAACGAAGTGCTGCAAAACTACATAACAAACCGAGTTTTTATTACATTTCACAACCTAATACAAACACTTCTTTTAAAAGAAAGTGTTATGCTCCCATTGCTATTTGCTTATAAATTCTCTGTAGAAGATACATTTAATATCTAACTTTAACGCGAAGTTTGAAAGAAATTGGGCAGGAGGAAGCACCCTATCTAAGAACACACAAGCAGACACTTAGAAAAGGCTTGAGGAGGAGGAGTTCCTCCTCTCTTTTCTGACTTTCCACTGTTATTTTTGTATATATTAATGGCCTACTGTCAAAAGGAGCCTGCAAATCCAACAATAATATGAATAATAAGCTAGAAATTAAGTAACTTTTCTGAATTACATTTTTGGTTAATTGTTTAGAATATCCTGACTGATGGTAAGCAGAGGAGAACAAAGATTCAGGAAATGAAAAAACAACAGTACCTTATGCCTTTACTGTACTTCTGAACAGAAATAGCTGAGGAGACAGTCTGTTCCAAAGAGTTTACCGTCTGAACAGCTGCTCACCTCTAACAAACCTGCTACCTGCGTGTTTACAGCTCCTGTTCTAGCTCTGKTACTCGCTGGCATTTACCTGACAGCCTGGGCATTGCATTTCTAGCCCATTGCACACACAAACTGTGATTATAAACTTATAATTCCCATACATTAAGTATGTTTGCAGACATGCCTATGGTAAGACTGCAGCTGACGGTGTTCTAATCCTGCACCAACTCACTAGGCTGATGTAACACCAGGACAAAATCCAGTCCATAAAATCTGGCAGCGTGGGCCCTCCCGAATTCAAAGGTACAAGGCTGAGAAGTGGAAACCACAGTTATAGGGTAGCTGGACAYGGAATTACCGTTCCAATGAAATTGTCAATAGTTATCTTGTTACTAGGAGCTGGAAAACCCTATTTAATGAACTAGACAGTAACAAAGAAAATAAAAATACTTTAAGAGCTACAGTATGAGAAAACGATAATTGGTCCAGACTTCACGCACATGACGAAATGCGCAGGGATGGCATTAGCACCAAGCAGTATTATCAACTACCGGGGGACTGCTGTTTGGTCAGATCTTATACAATTATTTATTGTAAATGGGGGGTTGCTTTAAGTGACACAGGTTCTTTCTCATACAACATGTAAAGCAGGCCAAAATGTAGTCACRAAAATGTAGTTTGTGTGGGAAAGTTTGCAAGCTTTTAAACAACTTGAGGTTGGAAGAAATGCTTTTGCCACTATTACTTACTGGTAAGAACAGACCAATTTCACACCCCAGCATGATTTGTAATGCCTTTGATCACTGTTCACGGGAAACAAATGATCTGTAATAGATCCACAGCACCATAACCCTCATGTAAGTATTGCGTTTGGGTTGGCTGGTGGGGTTTCTTGAAGGAGAGGGTGTGTTCTTCAACTTTATGCGACTAAGGCGCTGCTTCACAAGAAAAAAAAATGCAAACATATAAAAACCCCACAGCACATAACTTTTTTGCAAGTAATTCATATTTACCGGGGAGGAAGACAACACAGGGAAGGATTTTGGCAGTGTAGAGCTGAACTCTTTACCCGTACCATACTGAGACAGACTAGAGCGAAATACCAAACACAATGGAAAGAGAAGGATAATTTCTTTAGTTTACTGTTGTGAAATTTAGTCAATGAGACATTCTTTTTCCTCCTAAATAAGGTACAAGATTTGATTCAGCTACCACAGTGAATAAAGGTAGGGGGAGGAAGAAATTAAGGTGGATAGTTTCACCCAAACATTTTTAATAACAATACCTAGTTCTGGCAGATCCCAGCACACTTCTGAACTGCTTTTTAAATGTGGGGAAAACAATACAAGAAAGGGCTTGATTTAGCACCAGCTTGCAGGACAGCAGCAAGACCAGCAATAAATGTCCCGAGGCCCAGACAAGTGCTCCATTCACTGGCTTACAGTGACTCCCATTTAGCCRGGGTGTCCGCAGAGCGCTTCCCCTCCCACGGGCAGGCTACTCGGGCTCTCGGCCAAACTACCGAGCACTCAGCTGGGGACCTTGGAGAAAGCTGTTGTGAATTAAGCTAGATGCCTCCATCAAGGCTCCCCTGCTGCGCCCCAGGGGCTGCTTTGGGCTGAGGCTCTCAGCCTCGACCCCACTGATCTGGAGGGCTCCTGGCTGCCCCTGGGGCCAGCCCCCCTCACCTGCCCCGCAGCAGCCCTGCTCCACAGTGCTTACCCCCTCCCTGGGGCTTCCTGGTGGTGGCCTGACCCCCACTGRTACCTGACCTGACCCACAGAGCAGCTCAGCTCCTGAGATGGGCAGAATTGAAAGCTATGGCTTGTTTCTTTGAACATACACACACACACAAACACACAAATCTGAAGGAAAATAGAAATGCAATCTAGATAAAAGCAGGTTTTGCAAAATGATGGCTTGGGGGGCTTTCTAGCCCCTTTGGTAGACAYGTAAAGTGATCAGACCTCCACAAAGGGTCATACTGGAGCAGCAGAACTGCTGGATGCAAGTTGCACCTGAACAGATTGCTGCAACATTCGGTCTCCCCAGTGACAACTTCCTGTGTAATTTTTGCTTTAGCCAAAATGCCCGATGCTTACTTGCAGGGGGCTAGCTACAATTTACATGCAGCATTCGTAATCAAAATATACATCTCGCAATTGAGGTTAGCAAATTGGAAGCAATTCACTTTCATTGCATGCAGAGCAAAAATTAGAACATGAAAAATGTCCTACTTTTCTATAGGTGTGTTCTGACTAAATACACAGTTTAAGCACTGAGACAAAGAGTATTTCTAATTCTTGCAAGGATGCCCATTCAGCGTTGATAATCTCTGACATGAAAGGCACAAGGACACTATCAGCTTTCTCAGGATCAGCAGAGGACAATGCTTGTTATATTCTTTCCGGGCAAAAGAAAGCAACCACACCAATACGGCCCTTCCCTCTGATAATTTTGTCTTATATCAGTTTAGTCTTTTCCCCTCGTGCAGTTTRTCCCCATTTTAAACTTTCCACCAACATAAACACTGATATAAAGCCAAAATCTGACCACAAGGTACTGATTCCGTATCCGCTTACTTTACTCAGGACCACTTTTATGAGTGTAGATGGAGGAATAGCTTGATGCGTCAATAACAACAGTAGGTCTAAACATCTAAAGCAAGGCATCGTCATTTGCAGAGAAAATCAAGTTATACRAAGTTTTTGATCGTTCGTTATTCAGCACAACATATTAATCAATGTAAATACGATCACTGCAGTCTGGCAGAGTGCAGACAGGCAGTTAAAGGTGACATTGAAGCAATGTACTTCCTGGCTAAAGACGTACCAAACCAACCACTACGAGGAGGCAATGGAAGTAGCTTGTTAAGTCATGAGCAGCTAAAAATATCACAAATTTTTAAGAAAGTTTTCATGGGTGAGGAGGAAGATTCTGACACTGAAGCATGTGGCTGGTATTACTGGCTTCATCATCACTAAGAATTCAAGGTAAGATATCCTCCTGTCACCACTGACAAAGTCCTGTTCTTTGAGAACGATTCAAATAACTGAATGGTCATTTCTAGCTCCTCCTGAAGAGGAAAAATGCCACTAACAATGTGCTAGTAAAAAAAAGAGTGAGAGAAATGGAAAGACATATTTGTGGGTATTTATCAGGAAAAACAAACTCTGATATATATATCAGTCAATAATAAGTATACCTACCCACAAGCAAATATAAAAAATCCACRTTCACTGGCCATAACAGCACTAGAGTTTACGAAAAGAACAGATACAATGTCCTTAGACTCTCCCAGATTTCTGATGACTTCATTTAAAGAAGAGTTGCAAAAATACATTATTTATAGGTATACTTTCCAATCTTGTTTCTAAGGAACATACTATTATAGAGGAAATGTCATATGTAGGGAAAAAATAATTCTATCATACAATTCTACAGTATTGTCATTGTCATGCAGTTGTTGAATTCAACCAAACTCAGTTCCGGGAGGACTCAATCACCTGCACATGAAGGTGAAGGAGGACTGTGAAGAAAAAGTATAGAAGTACTTGTCTTTGACGGACAGAGACTCTAGTTACAGATACTGACTTCCAGGTCCTCAGGAGAAACTGACTGAAAGTACTGTTAGAGAACATTTAGGTCAGAGAGAGAGAGATCTGTTTCTCATGTTGCAAGCACTGTAGATGGTGGAAGAAAGCTGTAATATGTCAGACTTCACAAACTACTCAAACTCCGGTGATAAAAATTATGGCAGAGGATATAACTGCATAGATGTTCACAGTTCTGTACTCAACCAGTTATCCTAGACATGCCACTCATGGCTAGCATCACACACAAGTCAAGGTCACTTAGCACTAACCTTATTAATCTGTAGGATATGGCAAAGAGAAAGGGTCCAGCAGGCATCGCAGCAATGGCCGGATGCACTACCCAAACCACATGCCTCAACCAGAGATGATAGGTTTGGTCAAGAAAAAGTGAGTTTGGATAAGAAATCTGCACATATGTTTAATATTCAATGCACATCTTACAAAATAGGTACTAAGATCAGAAATAGGAGAGCAAGTTACACGTCAGATAGAAAACACTCCTTCCGGAACAGAGTCAGTWTGACCAAAATGATCCAAATTAGTGACTCAAAATAGTCAGACTATATATTCTATAAAGAGTCTATATTTAGATGATTCTCTTATCTCTGTGTCTCATTTTGGACACTATGCAACTCCAGGCCTCATCTCTCAGGTTGTAGTTCCTTTTTTCAGATGACAGAAAGGCAGAATATTTATACTATTTACACTGAGACCAACTCATTTCAGGTACAAATGGGTAGTTATGATTTTAAAGAAAGAATGATTCTGTTTCAGAAGTTCTCTGTTGAACAACTCCGCTGACCACACCAGTTCTCTTACTTTGGTTTTGTACTCCTGAGAAGCGTCAGTCACATTTTTGCTGCCTAGAATAGTTAGCTGTGTCTTCGTTGCTGCTCCTTCTCCTCTAGTTGTTCTCCAGATCATTATTCGAAATCCTTCTGTTCCTTCTTAACTTTTGACTGACGCAATAATATGAGGTTTTGTATTAAGGATATATATTAAAAAACCCATAARTGTAGTTTATGCTCTCATTGTGATTAAAGAAGCTGTCATGTTTCAGATATCCATGTCAATATGTTTGAAAATGTAGTCCATAGTTTCAACCAACATACTACTGTAAATCCAAATGAAACCATTCTCTTTGCTTATAACTKTCTTTCCTTCAAACGTATAAAATAAGGAAATCCTAAACACAACAAAACTTCTGTTCTGTACATTACTCCAGAAACCATAAGACTTGTTTCAGGGTACCAAATATGGAACAAATTTAATAAAAGGTTGTTAATATAATATATAACAAATATGAGGAGAGAGCTATTCACATAGACTTAATAGAGCTGARAGAAAGCTTAACATAAAGAAAAAGGACTGTTAACACACTTATAAAAAATGCTATACATGGACACAAAGACAACTTGTTGAAAGACTGTGGATACCAGTTTCATATAACTTTYTACCCTGTGTAATTTTGTGAGTATTTTAAACAACCAGGTGTGAATCCAGTAAAAGGTTTGACATTTTATCTTTGCTTATTTGTTTTACAGGGGGAGGAGGAATTAGTATTGGTCTAATTAATGAAATTGAGATAGTTATATCACAAAGAAGATGAGAGCTAAAGATCAAAGTGTGACTAAACCTTGAAAAGTCACTTGGGAGCAGATTTACACAAGCTAGATTTGAATCAGCCAGATTCAGATAGCCCAAGCTTTCTCCACGTCCATATACTATTTTCCTCTCCTGACTGGCTCTACGCCCTGAGAGATATCTAAACAATAACAAACACTACGCACTGGGACCGAGGAGAAATGTAGCCTCCTGGGGCCCACTGTGATTTTCAAAAATGCCTTACTTACTCTGAAATCAACAGTAATTAGGTGCCTGTTCATTTCTGAATATCTAATACACAAGTATCTGCATTTCCACATACCAAAATACCTTTAAAACTACATCCTTGATCTTTCGCTGAATTTAACCACTTACTTACTTGTCCAGATCTGGACTAGCTTGTGAGAAATCTGCACGGAAACATGTCATCTCTGCCCACTTTCTTTGCTTTTTAAGAGACATCACCTGCAAYGGAAATCCCTGTACCTGTTTCTAAACGAAAAAAAGTACATCCCAGGCAATGTCTTGTCCACCCCATGCMGCGATGCTTGGTCAGAGTGCTCTTTGGGTGCATAGTACCCATATGCCCTTGGAGTGAAGCTCCGCTGGGACTCAGTGCTGGGCTAACACAGGCCTTCGCTGGCCCCTGTGCAAAACTGTAATGAGCAAGCACAGCTGAGCTCAGCCCCACAATCCAAAATAAACCTATCTGTGCAAATGCCTGGGGAAGGAAAGGCTAAAGGAAACAGAAATATAATGACTACGTGAAAAGACAGAGGTAAGAACTCAGCTGGGGAAAGGCTGGTGACTACAGAAGAGAGTGATATGTGAGGCAGACGAATTCAAACCCTGTGAGACACGAGAGGAGGTTATCAAGAAGAGGTTATCATTTTATAAAGGCTGCTCTTCTCTCTCTAACTTGCTGATGCTCTGGGACCAGGCACACAGAGGAGGAACAACGGCCCCCCCGCTACACACCTGATCCCATCAATGGACATTCTTCTCTTCTCCTTCCCTCATCTTTCTTTCAGTACTTCTTTCATGATTTCCATTAGCCTGAACCCACAAATATTACACTTCATAAAGTCATAAAACTTCCTGTGGGCATGATATCAGTGTGCCCACAAGAAAATATTCACGAGTGCAGACATGAGGGTTGCGTATGCACAGAATAAAGCACTCAATGTTAATGCAGAAACTCTGGCAGAAACTTTTTTTTATCCTTTGCATCCTCCTTTCAGTCAATACGAAGGCTGAAATCAGCTGTGGGAGACCAAATCATCCTCACAATTTGGTCGCAGCTATCTTCCCAGAGACAGCAGGCAGTCTCACAACTCAGCGACGAATGGGTGCCACTGGGGCTTGACCTCTGACTAGTGTCCGAGGAGCACGAGCAGATCCTGGTTCCCATGCAGTCCCCTGCCCAGGGTCTAGGACCCTGGAGCAACTGGAGTCCACAGGTGTGGAAAGCTGGTGCTTAGAAGCACTTCTTGCGGGCTGCATCTCATAACCCGTTCTTGGTTATCTGCTAAGCTGCTAACACTGGCTCAGGATCGCTTCCTGAACCAGTACTTCAGTCAGACCTCTGTTTGGATGAACTCCTGATTCACAGGCTTGTATATAAATGCAGAATAAGATCTACTTGCTGATTTCCATTACAACCACTCCAATACCAACAGGTGACTGACATCAGGGTTTATTTCACTGCTCAGTTTAGTACTCTCTATCTTATTTTCCTACCTAACTTGCACATTGTGAGACTCATTAATATCACACTTTGAAATTTGCTGGTGTGAAATACTCTGTAAATGCAAATTATTACACTAATATTAGGTTTTAAAAGAGCTGTATGGTTTTAAAAGAGCTGTACTTAAGAGTTCTATTCTTACTAATTCCCAGCATCCATTGAAAACATTTTTACACAAAATAGATTAAATTGTTTGTGAAATATTCTTGTGTTAGAGTTCCCAGGCTCAAAATTTAAGCAACTGGGATGATAATGTATCCTTTTAATCTAACACRTATTTACAAAATCTATGCAAATCTCTGTAAAGTCCAAGTTGTTTTTCTATAGAAAGAAAAGATTTTGTTCCTTTTTCTCTGTACTAAATATTCAGTGCCAGTAGGCCAGCATGCATGAGTAACGCTATAATAACAAACCAGTATGCACACATGGGTGAGGGTGGAAAGCAAAGAAAATAGCCCTTAGGTTTAAGCTTCTAAAGGATTAYTATAAAGAAAACTAAAAAAAGGGAGCCTTTCCCCAAAGGAGCAGCTAGCCCAGGGCCCCAAGACTGAATCCAGAAGCAAATCTCCGAGTGCCAGAATGACAGGCCAAGAAATGTTACCTATAATTACGAAAACTTTGCAGCTGTTCCTTTYGAGTATATTGCAAAATCCGTAAGAATCAAGGAAATGCCACAGTTTCATCCATTCCTTCTCTACCTAGTTTCATGGCAAAACGTAGCACCAACAGCATTTCAGCCCCAGGTTTCCTGAAAAACGCTCCCTACTCGGTTGTAAAGTTCATGAACTTCTCCCAGGGTCCTGGTATGCCTGCGAGTAGGTTTGGGTCCCTGATGAAAGCAGCTAAGCCTAGCTTGGACTCATTAATGAGTGTGTACTGCCTTGTGCTTAATAACCAATATCGGCATTGATCAATGAAGTGTAAAAGGAAAAAAGAGAGGAGAAACTGAAACTGAAAGAAAATGTTTGCACTTCCTACCCCCGACATTTTAAAATGCTATGATAAGGAACTCGGTTCATTTTCTTAGCTCCTAATATAGTAAACATCCTTCCTTTTTTGAGTAAGTGCAGGGCCTAAGCTTTCTACCAAGATTTTCTGCTCACTTTAAAAGTTAACTTCAACAATATAAACACTGGTGCCTATGAGCTAGGTTGAAATGAGTAACACAGCTATTTTGTTTAAACAGACCATGCTGAATCTTTAAACCTTTTTAGGTGGCATGACCAGTGGGCTCAGGAATGCAGTCTGTTTGGACAGTGTAAGACCTTTGCTGTTGTTGGGGAAACTCTGGCTTGATGCCCCTATCCATCTAAATAACTGAAATAAAAGTGCATTGAAATTAGAAACACATGCGGTCTCCAGACTTGTATTTTCACTGTGCAGGATAAATAGGAACTTTTCATCTCTCTCTGAGCTGTTCAGGCATACAGTGCCATGAGTCTCATTAGCCAAACGATAGGCTCCCCTGAACCTTCCAAGGAAAGGGAAATGGGGTTCCTGCCTCCAATAAAAACACTCTACTTCAAAATACTAGCCAAGAATATTCATTCTTTATGTACACCTCTTTTCCTGAGCACTGCCAGTCCAGAAGGCCACTGAAATGTGTCAGTTTTACTGGTGTTCCCTGAAAAGGAAGGGCCTATTGATGCATTTTAGCACATAGTTGTTGCACAGCCAGGCACAGCCTTGTTGCAAATTATATTTTATACTTCTTGTTTTATCAAATGAAAATGAAATTGAGAAGGGATATAATCCTGTATGCGAAATAAATTACTGGGATAAAAAGAGGCCTGATTCACTTTATAACCTATTAATAACAGGCCTTTGCAAATATGATTAGTAGGTAAAGTCCTATTATAATGCTTTTTCGCTGTCTTATAAATCACAGTGTAAATGTATTAAGATAAACCTTGAATTCCAAGTTTTTCATGTACCTATCTAAAAACATAGAAAAATATAGGTTGTGCCATGAGGGTGAA
This sequence comes from Rhea americana, assembly GCF_003343005.1. Taxonomy (NCBI): domain Eukaryota; kingdom Metazoa; phylum Chordata; class Aves; order Rheiformes; family Rheidae; genus Rhea; species Rhea americana. Next base: position 821,319 of record NW_028186279.1, read on the forward strand.
TAGCTCAGTATCTCTGTTGTTCATGAATGCTATATTAACATGCTTTTTGCATCATTTCTGGGAAAGCAAGAAGCACAATATTCGGAGCAAAGGCCCAGCAAAGCAGGTCTTCTCACTATTGGCATCTGTGAAYTGAACGTATGAGCCTCTGTCACCTAGTGACAAAGTCTTCTTCAATAGACAGGATATATAACCCACCTTAGAACTGCACTGAAGAGGACAAATAGAGCATGYTGGAAGGAAAAGGTTTCCTTTACCCTCTCCACTTAGTCTTTTGAACTATGCAAGTCCGCATCACATGTGCCTCTTGCAAGGCTTTTCTCATGTAGCTTTCTGACTTCAGCATGAAACTTCCCACATCAATTCAGAAGCTATGCTTCAGGTCCAACTCTTGGCTTCAGCAGTTGATATAGAAAATGAATAGAGAAAATATGGAGTTAGCTCAGCAGAAATGTTCCAATGCAATTGCTCAGTTGGATTTCATGAAGGTGTGTGGGTCCATGCAAGTCCACGACCCATTATGCAGATAATCCCCTCAAGTCCAGGCTTTATTTTCTGTTAAGTGAGGCTTCCATCTGATACTTGAATTCACAGATGAGAGGTGATACAAACTATTGGTATTAATCAGTACTAAATTCTACTTCACAAACCAGTTCRGGTAAGATTATTACTAAATATTATTAAATGTTCAGGTAAGCCATGACAGAAATGTTGCTGTAGTAAATCTGTGAATGCCCTAATGAATTGCTTTACACCTCTGGATACAAGAGGCTAAGTGAAAATTCATCTCTTTTTTTGAAGTAATTTTGTAGGAAAATTTTATTTCATTATTTTGACTTTCAGGCCATATCTCTAAGAACAAACGTGTGGATTTTAGGACAACCACAGAGGAGTGCATATAATCTCTGGCTCAGATCCCATACCCAATGAAAAAACATTTTAACTGAGGATATAGACATGAACACCCTCAAATGGCCTGTCCACTTCCAACAGGATAATCCTGAAGCAGGTACACTGTTGCAGCCGAACTTTGTTAGGCTGCCCTTATGCCACTACTCTATACCCCCTTATGGCTCTATTCTCTAGGCCTCTATTCATTGCTAATCCTATAACCATCAAGTTTTAGGGTGAGAGACACAAAAATTATACTGGTATCTATTGATATACTTCAATCTTGCTATAGTGTTATAAGAGAAGCTTTCTTGCTAAGAGATATCAGCCCTTCTAGTGTCATAAAATTATGTTCTYGGTTTTGTCCTCAATTATCTAGCCACAAACAACAGAAAAACAGATTTCTTGTACCAAAAAACCTCCCAGTATTATGTAATTACTCTGTAGAGAAGKAATGTTATTGGATGTTAACATCTTCCTATACTTAGATTACAAGCATTTATTTTCTGGCTGTAGGTGTGTATAGAAATATTTAAAACTCCAGTGATTCTTCAAGAAACAGCTAGCCTATTGTCATAACAAATACCTAAATACTTGGAAGTGGGTAACAAGATATTCTGAATGTCTTATACATAGAAGAGTTCAGGTTTTCTTTAAAACCAGTGGAATACTTGGTGATTTCAAGTGGAGATGCAGTAGAAAGAGAGACAATCAGTGCTTATTTATGCTGCTTTTCCTGGTTTCCATTAAAATTCTATTTCTTCAGGACTACGTYTCTATGTATTTTTTTAAATTTCACATTCACTACAAAATCCTCGAGAAAATGAGTGCAACTATAGTATCAGCATGAGAATGACCATTTCATGAAAATGTTTCTGATTCCTAGGTTCACTAAAGTATATACAAATTTTGGAWTGTCAAAGCATGGCTTGTATTCCTACAGCTATTTTCTCCCATATTAAGAATCTCAAAAACATTTCCAGATTTTGTGTTTCTTTTATTTAGTATCATCAGGAGGTTAATCTAGTTTCTTAACTTAAGTTGATTTTTATGCCAGATTCTGATTCCACTTAATGTATTCAGGAATACATCCACCAATGACAATTGAAATATGACATTTTGAAAACCTAAGGAGAGGAAATTCAGGTTTACTTTGCTTGTTGCAGCAGTCTGGAAATTCTATAAAAATCAGACCCTTTCTGAGCCCTTATGACAAAAGCTATTCCTTTTCTGAAGTTTTTCAACAAATCCACCTAGAAACCAACACTTATTTGGGGGTATGAAACACAGATACCAAGGAAAAACAAAGTAACAGAGAAAATTTCTGAAGCTCAAAGAAGGTTTCAAGATTAATGTTTCGAAGATCCCAGTCAGTCTGACAAATCCCGGTCAGTTCTGCTGGTCTAATAACCAGCTCAGAATCAARCTGTCCTGATTTCCAAATTCAGCTCTGATGGTTACCTCCCCTATGAACTTGGACAAGACAAGCAGGGCTGAACTTGATCATGAAATAACACATACACTCTATACTCCAATTCCAGAATAACTGAGTATCTCTCGTATATTGTATTACATTATAATATATTGTATTTTATTATATACACATCACTACAACCCTGAAACCTAACAGAGAAAAATCATCTCAATACTACAAATAGGCAACTGAGGCTACAGGACGCACTAGCATCACTCTAACAATCTGCTTAAGGAGATTTAATTAAGAATTAAACAGCTAAAYTGATGTCTCCTGTGTGCAAGCCCTACTTTCAACAGACCACCCTTCCTCCCTGACTTTATGAGACGCCCTCTGTTCCTCKAAAATTCAAAGATTTTGATTCTTAATTTTCTTAAATGTAAAATGGAAGTATAAATACTATGTTSAAGAGTTTAAAAACAATAGTGGTGATGGACAGAGAGAGGCATTCATTCACTCCGAAGCTATGAGGATAACACCGAACGTGATTYGTACGGGAAATGTGGTACCTAACAACACAAACTCTTTAAAACAAAACGACTGATTTATTCCCAGGGAGAGGCAACAATCTCTACATATTTAAGCACATCAGGCAAACAGAATTATAATACATAAGTACTTCTACATTTTCAGATAAAAGCATGGAGTCCCCAAAACATTAGCATTAGCAAGAAAATTAGCATTTGTGTTTTGGAGACCGGAGTAAGCTGAACACATCTCTGGAAAAAAAAAAAAAAAAAAACACAACTGGCTTCTTCAACAAATTATAAACAGCTCCCTCTCATTTAACTATGTAGGAATGACAACAAGATTTTTTAACACAGTGCAACTATCCTCTTTTTTTGATATTTCCATTTGTTCTAAAACACAGAAGACAAAAAAGATGAAGAAAGTCTGTGTATTTATTACTGATGCAGATAAGGTTTACATCTGGCATTCCAGAATAATGGCATCTACACTAGTGACTAAGATATTCTTCTTTCAGAATGGAGCAACTTTTAAAATCCCCTTTTAAGCTTTGCAGCCACAGAAGACTCTTAATAATTGATTATAATTGATTTTAACCTTGTCCTAACCTGGGCAAAATGGCAAAGCCAATCATCTTTGTCCAGATGGGATATGAGAAAAGAGCCCCCAATACACATCTTTAAAAGCTCCAGACACGAGCAGAAGATAAAATATTTAGTCTGCAGAAGCCGTGACCTCCCAATTCCAGCCAGTTTTGAACTTGAATTGATTTCCGACAAGGCATCTGGGAGATGATTACAACAAAATGCACTAAAGCTGGGCAGCCTTTATTTTAACATCCCAGCAGCTTAACCTGTTAATAACAGCAATTGTTTTAGATACCATACCAATTTCTGTAAGAGGCGCTCGAAACGGATCGCAGCAGCCCGTTCGGGTTGTGTCAGCACTTCCACGGCAAACCCCTGCTTTCAGGGGGTTTAGTCCTCAGCTGTGAAAACACCTGCGAGGGCGGACGCGCTGCAGACAAGCGCTCTTCTCTTGGGCAAACTGCCGGCCGAAGCCCGTGGGAGTTTTCCCTGCGTGAGGATGAGCACAATCACAGCTCAAAAGAATTTGTCAGGCGAAATAAGAGAKAAAATACTACGGAGCAGCATATTTCTTAAGACTAACTACGCCTTTACTCGAAGGACAAAAAAGGCTGTACAAGTAAGCATGTTCATAACAAGCCCATCCCAGAGGTACTTCCACTTCTGTATAAACCTGAGGATCTCATAAAATTTTGAAGAATCCAGATCTGTGACTTAGTTACGGATCAAAACTTGCTGGGCTTATTTATAAAAGCAAGYTAATGGAACTAATTTCATGAAGGAATAAAATAGCATACGGCCTTATGTTGCAATAATGTCAAAACCAGGCATAATCCAAAACCAAATCATGTTGCTATCTAAAAAAAGACCTAAATTCTCTCCTGTTTTCACTTATTTTCTTGCATAGTCAGTATCTCATATTGTAAATGTTTTAGGCACAAATATACTTGTTTATCCTAAACTGTGAGTTCACAGTCAACTGTGAAGCTAAGAATACAATTTACAGATTGATCTATTATCAAGAACCGTAAAGGAAGGTATGACAGTCTGGCCATGCAGTACGAAATAAAAATATTTATAAACTTACGAAAACATAATTCTGAAATTGCAAATGAAATTCTCAGAAATACCAGGCAGAGAAAAGATGATACCTACTCTCATGCCACAAACTTTTTTCAGAAGAGTAATAACTATTAAAATATTCCTTATTTTAATATGCCGATATCTCTTTAAGCTCTGATACCATATTCCATGCAGGGCATGAATTCCTGAGCATGTTTTCTGACTTCATCTCCTTTCCATTAGGGTTTTAGTATAAACAAGTGTGTAAATGAAAAACAATTCTGCATTTATTACTAAAACAATATTGAGATTTTCACAAGTAACCCGTAGACAATTACAGCTGTTGGTACCATATTTTCACCATGGAAACTTTTGTTTTCCTTAACAATTGAAATTACAATCTGATGTGCTCATCCCTCRTTGAAGCAATAAACAATGGTACATCTGAGAGAGAAATTCAAAGTGCATCATTTATCTTATCCTATTTTCAATTAGGCCGAATAAAGTATAAGATGGTTCCAAACCACACCACAGTAACAGGGTAAGTAAATTTATTACCACTAGAGTGCTAATCTTAGCAGATGGTAAAAAAAAATATTTTTAGCATGAAATATGCTAAAGCAATAAATCTGAACAAGGTGGATGTTATCAACTAATATCTCCCTAGTGTGAAGTAAAACTCCTGCATGACAACTCAGCACTCTTATAAACTCTGGGTGAATGCTGAAAGATATAGGTCTCACTATAGGATGAAAAATAATAGAAATTAGTAGAAAAAGCATCAAACGTGCAGTTTAATGCAGCATATCGACGAGAGGAAAGAAGTGCAGAATTTTGCTTAGCAAGATTTTTTTCTAGACTGCTCATCTTTTTCTTACAGGAAATTTTTCATTGACTCTGGGAAAAATATAAATCTACAAGTTCTCTCCTGCTTTGAAAAAATAGTGATTGGTTTTCTTTTTTTCTTAACAAAAACAAAAGGACAAGCATTAAAATAATCTTAAGAGGAAAATATGTGAAGCTTGGAGAGAGAGAAAAACACAAAAGAGAGCCTTTCACTTGCCAGTCCATAGTATAATAAAAAATAAAACAAGCAACAGTAGAATGAAAAATAGTTTCCATTGCCACCAACAGAACATTACAAAACATTTAAAATTCAGAACTTATGGTCCTGTATCCTGTACACAGCAATGAAGCTATTAAAAATACATGGAGTGAAAACTGCTTTGAAAACTTAGGCAGATTCTTTAGGATTGCCACAAGTCAGACAACACATAAAAGTCAGATGAGTTTATTAAATGAGAACAAAATTAAAATTATTAAAGATTTGCCCGAAGTAATTTATTATGTTTAGTTTTTTTAAAACTCATACCACTGCTTACCTTTTTGATGAATGGTAAAAATAAAGGATTGATTGTAATTTATGAATAAATAGAAAGAATGGTCCTTTTTAAGGAATCAAGATTTTGACCGAAGGCTTTCACTGAAGCCATAAATAACAGTATCATCCTTGTGTTTCAGAGAGAGAGAAGAAAACAGACTTAGGACTGATTAAAAAAAAAACATATTGATTATATTTGAATATATTTTTGAATTTTCTTAGATGTATAACTTCCCGATCAAATGAAATAAGGTGTCCAGATCAGGAGACTTGAAATAGACTTGAGAGTCTCTGGATAGCAAATTAGTACAAGTTATAAAAATAGTGGGAGAAAACAAAGTCAAAAGACACTGTGTTCCACTGCTTCACTGAATCCATCACTGGCGGCATTGATTTGCCCTAGAAGTCAGAGGATCTGAGCTAAAATATTGGAAAGGTGTTTGGACTACACCAGATATTAGAAATATCTAAATACAATACCAAAGTTGAATTACTTTCATGTGCCAGCTTTCCATTTGATCTCATAATACCAAGTAACAAGGCAGTCAAATGGAGATGATAATRTTGATAAGTGCGAATTAATACACACAGGGGAAAGAAAACTTGGGTTCAACCCCAGTGTGGATATCTGTGGATAACACCAGCTCAATGGCTGGTGTTGGTCAAAAGCAGGAGTGCTAGGAATGATTCTGAAAGGAAGAAAGAACAAACATGAAAACATGACTACAACACTGTATAAACCCATGATGTACTCCCCTTCTGAACATTACCTGCAGGCCACAATCATCTCACATCAGGAAAATATAAAAGAACTAGAAAAGTTGTAAAAGACAACGACAAGAACAGTCAAAGCTGCTGAAATGGTCTCCCTGCAAGAAGAGATTAAATGGGGAAGAACTCTTCAGCCTTGAAAAGCAGTGATCAAGGTCTTCAAGGTGATCAGCAGTATGGAGAAGCTGCTCAGTGAACAAGTGCTCGCTGCTCCCCCTAACGCAAGGACAACGAGGTGCCCAACGAAATGGCCAGGCAGGAGAGCAGCAGCCAGCGCCATGCGTGCCATTTCACATGGCGCCTACARACCTGCAGAGCTCCTCACCACACCTTGGAGAAGAGGCCAGAAGTTTCAGTGGGCTCAGAAAGGGATTAAACACATTCGCAGCCTTCAGGTCAGGAAACCTTTAACTAGTGGTCACTAGATGTTGGAGGACATACCCGGGACAGATTACACTGTGCTCTTTTAGTAAGCCCCAGCTACTGGGCAAAGCCACACTGCTGGTTTAACCAACCTTTGGTCTCAGCCCGTGCAGCCACTCCGGTGCTCCTCCCACTTACAGCGAGCTACCAAGGCGGACTGGAGAATTAGTGGAGCCACTGTCAGGACAGCAGAAAATAAAGAACAGTGTGGAAAGACATTTAATAGAGTGAAGTTTCAAGGAGGCAGAATAATGATTGCAGTCCGAGGCAGAAAGGGACAGCTCCTTGCCCAAAGCTATGCTCATACCTAATRTTAAGGGATAAAGAATATGTGAACTATACTACATACACTAAGAAAAGCACTTCAGCAATTAACTACTCTCCACTTACACTGAGATTCCAGCTATTGCCTTCTCCATGTCCTTCTGTTTGTCATCTTCTCACACTAGAAATGCCTATAAAAATGTATTACTAGTCCCTATTCATTTACATAGTCCAGAAAAAGAAATTTGTCCTTCTCATGAGTCGTGCAAATTATTTGCCTTTTCTCAGCACCATGTAACAAATATTTAATAAATAAGAATAATTTATCATAAAATACTGACCAGGACATGTGTGGCCCTGAGATATCTCATCAGATTCAGCTGGGTAGGTAATGAAGTGGAACTGATGACCAGCTTATTGGCCACAATTACATCAAAGAGCAACAGGAATTAAAGAACTCCATACACTGAAAACAGGGATAAAAATCCCAGGCTAGAGAATTAGCCAGAACTATTCCATTYCCAAATCTTCCCAGAGAAGATTGTCCAAACTGAATTTAATATAATATAAAATATATAAAATTACCCAAAACGTTGCTGTAATCTTCATTTTTAAATCACTTGGCTGCTTGGGTCACATTTTTCTTTTAAAACATATCAGACCAGAAGTAAAAATGAAGAATTTGTATTTGTCTCAACAAAAGCYAAGAAGCTCAGTTCTGCAGTTTTTACTCAACAGCACAGACTGTCAAAAGGAGAGCTAACTGAATGAAGACTACAAGATGAGGCCCACAGAATTTAAATAGCTTCCTTATCTAATAAAATATAAAAACTTATAATAAAATTGTGGCTATAAAAATCATAGAATTAATCTATATTGTATCTTTACAGTTTTGCTTCAATAATAGAAGTAAAATAAATTAAGGCTTTAAAAGCAGTAATTTTGTTGCTCTAAGATTTGGGTCTTGCATTTTTATGCCTCGATTATGAATTTACTTAATTTGCCCAGTTCAGTTATGTCCTAGTCTCACAGGTAGGCCAGACAAAGACAAAATTAATTCAGGATTTTTTTAATAAACCTCAGAAACTTTTCATAAATCTTRCAGATTAAACATGAGATCAGTCCTCAAAGTTTAGATCAGGATTCAAACTCCAGCAGCAAATGAGGCTGAGATAACATTTGGCAGAGGGGGCTCCCTATGTACCACAGAACAGGATTTTTCCCACCTGAGAGGTGTTCAGATCAAGAGTCTCGGCTGCGCCAACATAAAGTCCAGCTATTCACCTTGTGCATTACCAAGATTTTAGATATAGAGTGCATAAGAGAAACCTTTTAGGGGACTTCAAGTGGGCAAAAAAAAAAAATATGCGCAATATGGGAGCAGAAGAAAATCACAGACCTAATTTAAGCCGGAGTTACCTTTGCATCAGAAACTACGAAGGAGGTATACTGGGAACTGAGTGATGGATGAAATGGGAAGCAATAGAGAAGCAGCAGTCCAGGAGCGAGCAGTGCAGAGAGGCAAGAGAAGTGAGACACCAACCCTGCCTACAAAGACAGCGCAGCAGGGCCTCTGGGGCAGCAACTATAATCGGAAATCGAAAACAACAGTTTGTGCCCCAGACAGAAGTGTTCAAAGACTAGACCCTGGTCCCAAGGTGGCCTCTATGGCGTACCTACAGATTGTGATGTCCCTGCGGACCACCGGTTCTGCGAGGGACGCCGTTACGTTGAAGCACTGTCTGCCCACGGTTGGCTCCACAGAAAGTACAGCACAGAGAGGTGGTGCAGTCCAGCTGTATTCTGGACACATGACATAGGAAGCAAAGTAACAGCAGAAATAAACAGCTTAGAAAAGCAAAGCAAGGCACCTCTATCTAATTCCTGAAAAGGATTTATAACCCATATAAACAAGGATCATAAACCCATTGGCAAATAGATACAAGCTGTTTCAGAAAGCTGCTTAGCTTATATGTCAGAACTTTGAATTCTGAAAGACTGCAGTATGGCAAACAGATCTACTCCAGCTACTCGGGGCACGTARTACTGCTGTTTGTGAATGGACTAGCTTTTCTTAGCAGAGACTTGATTTTTGATCCTTTTCAATGCTTGGATTCACGTTCAAGGACAGGGCACTCAAGTAATCTTATGAGTGCACTTTGTGCTATATGGCCGGATGAAAGATTTTCATAAAAAAAAAAAAAAGAAGCTTACAGTATCTGGCCACTATGCTGCCATTCAGCACAGCACTAAAGGACTTGAACGGAAATATATACTGAGGGGACACCACCCAAAGTGTAATATGCATGGTATGGAAGCTTTCAATCACCTGTCACATGGAGTCAAGTTGTTATAAATCTTAGGAACAAGATGGTTTTTTCTTCACTCTGTTTTTATGAGAAACAGGTTACTGATAATAACTGGTCTGACACTTCGACCCACCAAAATTCTAGTGAATTTTGCATTAGTATTATACCATATATATACTGTGGGGATAAAATTTTACTCTCAAAACTGTATGATGGATCAGAGCTTCAGCATTGTTTTCTGCTTAGATGCAGAGGTCTTTCACCGATGTCAATTCGAGATCAACAGCTGTAAGGTTAGTAGAGCAGCAGCAGCAAAATCTACTTTATAGAACACGGGCTACAATTTTAAATAGTTTAGAATGCACTCCAGAACTTCTAGAAAGTTCACACGGCTCCAGGTTTTGTTTCAGCTATTTATTTTACACTTTTTCTTCTTACAGAAGCCTTACAATGCAAGCCTGCTAATGGAAAGCACAGCAAAGAGGGAACACAAAGAATATCTCAGAGCTCTACCGTCACTAGAAAGCACCCAGAGGATAAGCAAACCAAAACAATATTGCCATTTTACAGATGAGAAAGCATGGAAATACAAGCGACCTGAATTAAAGAAGTCGCTGTCAGTACCAGAGGATTAGCCCATATGTGCAATATTTCCATCTCACACTTTAACTGTGGTTTCCTCTGTTTCAGTGGAATGAACTGGCTGTACTTTTTGGCTCTAAATCCAGACATTAGAAGATGTTCAGGAGTTCAGAACTGTGCCTTTTTGTTGAGGTTCATCTCTGCTGCCCAGAGATGCAATTCCCATTCAATAACRAGATCAGTACATGCTCCATATATGAAATAAGTACACAAATGGACATGACAATAGAGATTCACTCTGCTAGCAAGAGGTCTTCAATGCAAATCAGTGGAAAGTCTTAACAAGGAAGAACACTTTTATCGTGTATTTCTTTACATTTTGGGGTTTTAAAGTGGGAGCTGTAGAGAAAGCAAATTACAAGAAAGCAAGAAAATAAATGAGTGTGGTTGTCCTAATGTAATTTTACWAAATTTTCATCTGTCTCACAGTAGAAAACGTTGAGGAAGCCATGTCATCACTATTACTTGTGTTATTTAACCAATCTATTCCTTCTAATAAAGAACCATAATAAAAAAAAATCATTATTTATTGACTTCCTAGTGAGTATAGTTAAAGTAGACACAAATCAATCACAATAAAGTTAAAAGGATAATATAGCATTATATGACCCAAGATTGTACTGAAAGTTCAATTCTTGAAACTCAAAGTTTCAGCATATGAAGAGCAGTGAAGAAAAAATCACAGTGAACAGTAGTCCAGTGCACACCATGTACAGTATAAGAACACAAGAGGCTCAGAAAGAACAGAAACAGCAGCTAAGGCAGCTCCTTATCGCAAACTGTTTGCATTTACAGGTCCTTACAGAGAACAGCTTTTTATGGTAGGTCTACCATGAAGGACTTCCAGATATACCGCTAATATTTGAGGATTTAACCAGTTTGAGTTTTTTTTTTTTTTCCTATGTCTGAGTATTTGGCATTAGAACATGATGTATTGCAGCAGGAGTTCASTCAAAAGACTTTAACAAAAAAGAAAAAAAACGTAACGAATCATTACATAGAGCTTAAATCATACAACTCTAAAAAGAATCAGTCCAGCATATTAAAATACCAAGTAAGGCCGGCATGCCTGAAATAACAAGCAATAGCAGTCACTATCTAAATATTGATAACTTTTCTTATTTAACATACAGTCTACRGTAGAAAATTATTTCTTTCAGACTGGAACTGGTCTGTCCGGATGAATCCTACAGATGATCAGGCAATACCTACTATCACTCTACATCGCTCCTTTTCTATTAGCCCTGTGRATGTACAGGATCTGTGCACAGCCAGTAAAGTAAAATTACCAGCAAATTAAACTTATATGCATTTTTTTTTTGTATGCAGCAGCTTTAACATTAAGGTTGCAAAGGGAACAATTTTGAGTGCTGGTGCAGCTATGACCTAGGGCAGAGGTATCTTTGCCTCTTATCTTTCACTGTATCCGCCASGTAGGGGAAGGAGAGAACAGAAGGAGGAGGAGAGAAAAGTGACACAGAATCTAGGTTTTCAGTCCTAGACTGAAACATASTTTCCCTCCAAACGACATGGCGCTGCATAGCTAAGTTCCCTGGCTGGCTTTCCAAATCTTAACCACTTCCAAATACTGAGGTTAAGAGGAAACATTTTTCATTGGTTTATAATGAACCTTTTAAAACATCTTATAAGAGGGGTTCATYGGTCACCTATATATAACTTGTAAAGCCCTTTTTTAAAAAATGGCATGTTTCTTTACGTGACTTCAGTTTAAAGATGGATCTTTTTATTAATAGCAGATCCTGTTATACAATAGCTCTGATTAAAGCAATCTACTTTTAGCCAGTGGATAGATGAACCTCTGTAACAGCCAAATAAAATTTAGAATTTAGAGCTGTCTCACATTTTTTTTTACAAAAAAAAATATTATACAGTATTTCAGCAATGAAATGGATGAATGGATGAAGAGAAGTGTATAGGTGATCTGTCTCTGTTCTATAAAAGTATTGTAAAAATAACACTATAGGGTTGTTTCAGCTCCTCTCCTCACTCTTGGATTGCTTGGAGTCTGCTAGCAGCTATCACTTTTTCTGCACTGGTAAGAATAGGGAAATATTACCACTTGCTCTGTTGGGCGTCTGGCTAGGACATGAAGGAAATCTTTGCTGTTCCTCCCTGTTCCCAGACTTTTTATGTGCTGCACGGAGGCCACACGAACTGTCCCTCTTCTGTAGTAGTACTGGCTCAGTATTGGCTCCACGCAAATTCATGACACAGGAGCAAAGAAAACTCCAGCTTACTATAAAAAAAAAAAGGACTGCTAGGATAAGGTACAGTCTGTCAGAGACGCATCTCTACAGACATTTGAGATAAGCAGTGAAGTTTCTATAAGATGGAAATTTGTTCTTTAAATAGAGCTCTACAACCCGCCCCCCCCTCCAGGTTGTTGGAATATCCACAGGACTCATGTCACCAACATCGGCCAAACTTTCTACACTGTCTTGTCCCTTTTTGGTGTCTCCAGTGGAGGTAAACAAGGAATCCTCTGACTGAAGTTTCACACTACCTCTAGGCTAAGAGAWGGCCTTCTCAAAAAAAATATATAAAAAATAAAAATAATAAGAAGGAAACAGATTCCTGTGTGCTATAATCTTTTCCTGGAAAAATCTATAGAGCAAGGAGAGAGAAAGAGGGAGAGTCACTCCATTCCACACGTTTTTCTTTCCCGTTCTGCTGGGGAAGGGAGACTGCACCACAGTCATGGCCAGGACAGTCTTGTCCCTTAAACAGGATGACAAATCTACACACAGTGGGCACTCACCTGGACAAGTCTCTCAGAAAGAACAGCTCTCCTACCTGTGAGCAGTGTAGGATTCATCTTTTTGTTGTGGCATTGCATTTTTTAATTTCAAAAAAAACTTTTGCCATTTGCTTTTCAGTTGTAGAAAGTGATTTACACAGAACAAAGGATTTGTTTTAAAAGTTCTCCATCCTTTTGCCCTGTCCCACAGCCTATACGTTTCTAGTGATCTATGTTTATAAGGACGGGGAAATTCTTGGTATTCATAAACATCTGAATGTTTTCTATGCCAAAGCAGATAATAAATATAGGAAGGTGAGGGGAAATAGGTCTCTTTCTAAGGGAATAAATAGTTCTTTGATTTCCTTTTCTCTTGCAGTTGGTTGCTATAAATTTAAAACTTTACAGACATTCTGCAGACAGTAAAATGGGCCAAAATATATTTTGCTGACAAAAGCAAATTTGTATATAGCTTTGCTTACAGGACACGCTTTCAAAGACGGTGTGCAAACAGCAAATATAAACGCCATTAAGGATCGCATCAATTTCTGTGAAGTTCATTTGATCTTTCATGGTCATTTCTGCCTTATGGTACTAAGATGTGGGAAATAAGAAGAAACAACTCTTTGAGACAACAGAAAGGAAAATTAAAATCATGATTAACAAGACAATCCAATCTAGTTTTCTTCATCACCCACGTCAGGCATAATCTACTGCTACCACCTTATTATTTTTAATTTCTTAACAGTATGTGTCCTCACAGTGAAGAAAGCAAGACCTGTTGAACAGAAGCATACCACGGCTTAAAGACTGGAGGAAATGATGTTCTTCCTTTAGTTAAAGGATGAGAAAGGTCTCTGTCTTTGGAGATATTWCAAATACCTTTCTGTGAACCCGTTCATAGTGTTTTTACATTATCTTTTTTACATTTTAGCCTCAAAAGTAATAGAAAACCCATGTAATTAGTAACTACTTTCATCCAGATTCTCTTCATACACAAGTAGACAGTTCCATCTTTGTCCCAAAAGAAAAAGAAAAGCTCTTTAAAGGGAGTTTCTTGAAGGCGCTGTGTAGCTGCTTTTTGGCTTTGCTCTGGCCTCTCCATAGCGAAGTGGCCATAGGCACAAAGAAAYATGTCTGTGAATTCATCTCCAGGTGAAGGAATTACCTTCGCCAGAGAGGAGTTATTGCAAAAGAAACCTCCTGGTTATATGTGTGCATATGGAAAGAAGAAGAGAGGATGTCATCTGCCTCAGTATTAAGTGTCTCAGATACACACGTGCACACAGACACAGCAGTGTTTCTTATACACCCATACACTCAAAGCAAGTGTAAACTGAATCTAGCATGGGGGCACAGGGCACACACACACAAACCTGCTGTCTGGGGATATTAAAAATTACTTTTGTCTAATTAGGGCAAAGAGAGTGAAGGAGTGGTCTGCATTGATGTGGAGATGTATATCCAGTGCCTCCAAAGCTATGGGTTTCCCCCGCCCTATTTCCTGATAACTCCTCCATACTCTGTAACTTACTACTAAGCCCTCTAATTCTGGGGCTAGATCTTGCTTCTAATATGCCACTAGCCCCTGTGAGTAAGCTGTGATGTGACCATCCCTCTACAACCTTGTATCTGATGCTGACATGATGCTGAATCCTACTTTTCCCCCCTTTCTTACCAAATATTGTTAAGAAAATGTTTTCCCTCCACCTTAAAATCAGTACCAGGAAATATCCATTAGCTGGGCTAATGGATAGCAAAGATGAAATGGCTCTACAGCAGTTAAGACCTYCATTTCCAAGTCAAGTGGAAGCTTCCTTTGTTCAGCCTGACATAGGTTGCTGACATAGCATTCCCTGTTAAACAAAATGAGTATACTAGAACCTGTAGTGTTCAGCATTATATGGCAGAGCTCTCCTCATTACCAATGCAAGCTGGGAATGGTGAGTAGAACATGATTAGCAGAACCCCATTCCCATGCACAGGTAACAGGTCACTTTCCATCATCTGGCTATTCAGAAAAATCATCTAGTACCACRACTGGGTAACTCCACCTTCCTTTAAACTCTTCATCAACTTGTATGTGACCCTTCAGCCTGGTAATAAGCTGACTGAGGAGTGGAGGTCTGTAAAACTATAAGTGGCATGAAGGAAGCATCAAAGCATGAAGGAAWCAGGTGCTCACTGCCTCTTTAGAAAAGATTCAGGAGACATCAAAGGAAATTCACAACTGCTTGATCCAAACCAGACAAAAAGAGATGGTTTGTGCAGTGTGTAAATGAGTTGCAGAACTCCTTGCTGCAGGAATTTAT
Source organism: Rhea americana (assembly GCF_003343005.1). Classification (NCBI taxonomy): domain Eukaryota; kingdom Metazoa; phylum Chordata; class Aves; order Rheiformes; family Rheidae; genus Rhea; species Rhea americana. Next base: position 836,661 of record NW_028186279.1, read on the forward strand.
GAATGCTAAAATTATAATGGTTAAAAAAGCTATTAATGGAGAAATTAATGGAGGAAAAACTCATCCATGCCCACTAACAGAGCCACCAAGTTTTTTATACGATAAGAGAACTTACCTCAATGTGGAATTTTCCAAACCACAGGTCTCTGGAGGCTARGAGGGTACTTTGGGGAATCTTTATGCTACTCTTGCTCCATAAGTACATCCTTTCCCTAGACATGCATTATTGCCCACTGCTGCAAATAGGATGCTGAGGTACATGGACCTGCAGTCTAACCCAATCCAGTTGTTCTTACGAATACGTTTACCCCTCTTGGTAAATGGATGGTCTTAGGTCAGGTAAAACTGTTTTTTTTTTCCTTCGGATCTGGAATAAAATGGCCAAGCTCCAAAGAAGGCGGTCTTACAAAGCCATTTTTGCCCACCAGAACATCTCCTAGATGCCCACGGTCTTAAGGTTTCCCTCGGAGTAAGCCAGGTCTTGCTACATTAGCCRCTACAATGCCACAGCCCTGGAGATGAGATGGAGATAAGAGAGTCTGGCTCTTCCCCCTTCCACCTTGTCCAAGTCCTGCTGTGTTCAACCACTAAAAAGAGACTTCTGTGTAGCTAAGGATACAGATTTATAGATTATACTTCCTCCAGTATAATCCCTGCTCAGGGGGTTGGGTTATTTTCCCTCCCCTCTAGGCTCCACAGAGTGGAAATGAAGGGGTGCAAACAGGGCTCAAAGTTGATTCATGTCATTCTGAAATAGGACACATTTGGAGAGAGTGAAGGAAAATTACGTTGCGTGATTTCTTTTCAGTACTGTCTCCCTTGTTGCCTGGTGATGATGGCGCCCTCCAGGGCATCAGTATCAACCCTTTCAGAAGCACTAAACTGACTCAAACGCTAGAATAGAAACAAAAATAAAGGCAACCTTGTCTAAATCTAAAAATGGAAAACATAAAATTATATTAATTGGCTAATGTCATCAAAAACTAATTATCATAGCTATAATTTTCCTAGCCAGCCCTTTTTTCCCGGTACTGATAAATAATAATTATCTATTGGCTACAATAATACAGYAGTCACGAAAGCACAATCCATTAAGATTTAATTGTATTGCCTATAAGTAAAAGTTTGTGCTTTTACAGGATACCACTAGGCTTTGCAGTGTTAAGACCAAATTCTGTAAATGCTTCTTCAGATGTTTGGGGAGAGTTAGTCTGCCTGTTGGTGATTATATTGGTTGTACTGATACATAGCCGCAACAGTCTAAGGATGAAAATGAGGCAAGTTTGTGGACACAGATTCCACCTTTTATTAGACCAACAAGGACAGTTAGAAAAATAGACAAGCTTTGGGCACACAAGCCGAGGGTGCCCAAAGACTTTTTATGTGCAATTTGCCCCGAGTATGCAATTTGTCCTGAGTAATGGGCAGTAAACAGAGCTGTCCCAGGAGCCGAAAAGGGCTGAGATTCAGAATCACAAACTGGTACTTCCTTTCTCCAGGGAAACAGATCCACCCAAGCTCCATAAACAAGCAGAAATCCATTTCCCTTTTAATGCCAGCTCAGCCGTGCAGAGCAAACGTTGTACCACATTTCACATTACCTGGCTAGCTGTACTGGGAAGCAGCAGCGGAGTCCTTTGGGATGATGCTCTGTGTTTCACACTTTCCCCTGTAACAGTGACTGGTGGAAATGTCTCTCATGCCACATGCACTGGTCCAGGGCAGCTCTCAGAACCAGTATGTGAATACAATGTACTCCTGGTCTCTGCACTTCTTTGCAACATAAATATATTTATTTAACTCTTATTCATACTACCTTACCTTTGAAAATGCTTCATCAAATAATATTAGGGGTGTCTAGTTTTCAAAGACAACTATTGCCTAAGATAAACTGAAACTTCATCTTTGCCATGATGCATATGGACCCTATAAATATAGATAGCACTTATAATTAGCTCAAACTTCTGTAGCCAATGGTAACATAAAAGAAATGCTTGGCAAGAGCAACTGCTGAGTCATATAAAACTGACAAAATAATATGGGCAGTTATCACCAAAATGCATTATTTATCACTGAAACCCATTGACGCCTGTGCTTACACAGGAACCCTCCTGTGATATTGAAGGCCAAAGTATCTTCTCTCTCTAACAACAGTGTTGTATCTTTGGCAACTCTAGCAGGAACTCAGAAAATCAATAGCACTTCATGAGCAAGGTCTCGGTCTTCTTCTTTTACGAGGATTCTGTCAATGCAAGTGGCCATTACTGTACTTTAAAGGCATGATATAAAATTGCTTCAACAAGATATAAGACACACGGTTTGAAAGAACCTGGTGAGAGTATTTTAGTCAAAGTTAAATAGTTTCATCACGTAATTACTTCTATTGGCACATCTCCAGCTGGATACACTCATGCAGGGTATGCGCTTTCTATGATGAGGTGGGGAAATTGTAAGGGAGGTCTGTCGATTTGATTCAGGTTGATCTAAACAAGGTCAAACTGCTAAAATGGAGCCACAACCAAGCATCGAATACTATTGACAGTAACACAGTAACAACAAAGTTGCTGTCTTTTCTCTCTCTCTCTCTCTCTTTTTTTTTTAACTAAGTGGTCTGAAAGTAGTTTTAGTTTATAGCTGAAAAACATGTCATCCTGACTTGCGGACTGGTAATTCATTTTCTAAGGACTGTTTAGAATTTATTCAAGGGGAAAAGGAAGCTGTATTGGTTCCTATAACTGATTCACATTATATGACAAAATGTAACTTTTATATTTTATGAGATTTTATGAATTCCACTAAAACCATTAGCTGGTTGTCTCTATGATTAAATTTAACCACTTACGCAATACTTTAAACCAATGACAGTCTTGCCCGTATTTATGTTTTCTTTTGTTTAAAATGCATGCATCTCAGAAAACTAGCACATCATAGAGAACAAAAACGACACTTATATTGCTTCTGTGCAAATGAGAAAGCTCCTGTGAGTGCCAAAAATCAACTAGGCACACAGGTACATGTTATTTAGCATGCAAGTTGCATTCCTTCCAAGGAAAGGGAAGTTATGGTCTTGCGTTTCCTCCCCTGCATCACCATCAAACTAGAATTCAGACCCATGACAGCTGAGTGAAGAAGACTGGAACAGTCTGGATCATGCATAAATGGGTGGAGAAAATACCTTAATATCCTTAGTCTGCTCACTAGTTACCTTTCCACAATCCTTATTAGTTACTATCCATTACTACTTGTACTTAAACAATTGACATTTCATTTCTAAAGAACAAATCCACTACTTGTACACACATATACAGTTAATGCAGACATACTATGCGGAGGTGAATTTCCTGCATTAAACTGCAGTTATCAAGCAACTTTGATGATTGCCCTACATCTACTAATCTGCTTCAGTTGGCTCAATTTCCAAAACTCTGCACAAATCAACTACTTCAAACAGTTTTGTGCTTTTTTACTCCATAATTAACTTCTCTGAGGTTTAAGACAAAAAATATTCAGTGCTGGAACAGTGACAGAAGTAAAAATGGATACTGTAGCACTCTGCCAAGGCAGACATAGGGTTTCTGACCTCCACAGAAACCCTTTCCCTCCATTTCTGGTGAGACAGTCACATATAGATCTCTCTGAATTAAAGGTCAAGGAATATGATAAATAGTATTAATAACACATTTAAAAATTGTTTTTCCATTTGAAATATTCTCCCAAATGTTAAGTGCTTAAGTATGACATGTGTAATTCACAAGTCTTTATTTCTTCTACAGGCTGTGACTTTCTGTACTTCACACTAACAAGCCTCTTACAGCACACCACAGAGCTCTCTACGTGGATCTTTGTACACATACCACAGCTGAGGGACAGTAATATCCACAGTTACGGTTGACTAAAACTTTTTTAATTGGAATCCATGCTAAATATCATATTATGAATTGCATGAGTTGATGATGTATTCTCAGAGTCCATCAATTTATGAAGTGGTAAATTATACATATTTGATTTGTCACGTCTTCTTAGAAGCTCCCAAAGTACTTATTTTTTAATATATTTACCGAAATATTTTTTCATGGTTCCTGTTAATTTATATCTATAATGGCTCTGGGTTCCTTGTCCTTGAGTTCTACAAGATTATCCCCTCTRTCAAGTTCATTTCAGTTGCTAATATGGATCATGATTATTGGCATGTGAGCTCTGCCTTGTTGCATTGCCAAAATGAGAAAGGAAGGTGGGGAATACATCTTCACTGGCATAACGAAAAGCAGGAAAGTCAAGRAAAGTCAAAGATCTACCCACCCCATGCCAACGTCCCAGTCATCAAAAGAGAAGCGTAGCAATAAGTCCRTGGAGCTAGCTCCTTCTCGACATACAAGCTGTACAATCTGGCTGATGGTTCGCTCATCATTCGCTGATGTATTTGTTGCCATATCCCAGCTGCACAAAAATCTTCTGAACAGAATAGTATTTGGTGGATTTGGCTATTAAAAAAATTTAAAAGTTCCAAGCTTTTATTCCATTTCACATTCATTTTAGGGGTTATTAATGTGTGTGCTTTGTTCCTCTGCTCTTCATTTAACAATCTCTTAAACTTTTGAATCCTTTAGTGGGAATTTGAGATCACACCTGAACATCCAAGTCCTATTTTTCAGGCACTACAAGAACATAGCRTATTAAATAACTAGCTATTAATGTCAAAAAATCAAGCTTTACCATACACTTTTGGCATTAATTTTATAAGTGCCATAAAACAAGCTTTTTACTGGGTAGTTTTGGTATATAATTTCTTCCATGAGAAGAACAGTTTCTGAATAGTTAACATGTGTGGCTGGGTAAGGAAGCATAAAAATAACATCACTGTAAAATTCATACTAAATGATGGAAATAATAACTAGAATATGTATAATTTGAGCAGCATCCTGAAACAACAGGCAGAGAGTGGAGCAGTACAAAAACAGACAACTGCAAAGGAACGTGGTCAAGCCATCAGACCTGAGTGGGAACGGAGGAGGGTGCACTTTCTTTTTTTTTTTTTTTGGTCCCTTTTCAGTCAAAAATACACTTGCCCTGAAGAGCAGAACTACTTGAAGGAATTCGTATCGCACTAATCGGGAAGATTGTCTAGACCCTGAGCTATAAGCTCTGCAGCCTTTCTTAGAGAGGGAGTGAGTTCACCTGCGGAGGATGTGTGAGCTCCCGTGCTCAGGTAGAGGGGCTGCTCGCAGAGGGAGGCAGCGTACATCTGTGCGTCTTTGAGTGGGACAAAGCCCTGTAATTTGCAAAGTAGAGCAGCACAATGTTATTTAACACAGGTGTCTCCGTAATTGTGGTGCTGAGAGAAATCAGCGCTCAATGGCCCACAGCTTCACCCTTCCACCGGTATAATGTGACAAGTGGTCTGCAATACGGGAAGAAAAAGGGCAGGAAACAGGACAATCCACTGCGTAAAAAGAAAACATTTTTAGCTACACATTGACTGTCCTGTGAGACAAATATTTATTCAAGTGGTACAGTTTCTGTTTGAAACCAARTTTCCTCAATCAGAAAAACTGATAATAATTAACACTTTTATGATTTCCCACTCTATTCARTATACGTAGCAGGACCCATCTTAAAAAGTTTCTGCTTCTTTCAGAAGCAATTCTGTTCCCCATGTAAAAGAGTATATGTCAAACCAATATAATCTTTCAGACTGCAGAGACCTTTTCCATTCTGACTACTGTAGTTTTATAACCAATAAAACTCTTTTCTGAGGACAAATGACATGATTAAGTTAAACAATAATTTTGATCAGCAGCGTGAACATCAGCACTATGAGGTAGACCCAGTATATTCAAAATGCATTCTATTCTTGCCAAAAAAATCTGAACCCCCCAAAACACCAGACTGAGAGACAGTAAACAACTTTACATTTAAGAGAAGTTTCTGCCATAAAACTACAGGTGGCAATCTCACAAAAAGTGGGAAAATTGTTGATTCTTCTCTTGCAAGATTTTCTTTTCCTTTCCAGCACTTGTACAAATACATGATAAAGTCAAAATAAAACATTGAAAAGGATTAAAGAGCAGTAAATGTGCTCTCTAGAAGATCTACCTAGGCTCATCTACATTGCTACAGCATCTAACTTATGATCAACTGATGGATGCTACAGTAAAATAAATGTGAAATAAGAAATGATCAAGTCCAATATCTACCTAAACTCATTACCACCTCTCATTTAGGTATCTGTGTATTAATTAAAATTCAACAGCCTCCTGGGTGGCATTAGGAAGAGCAATGCCAGCAGGTCAAGGGAGGTGATGCTTCCCATCTACTCAGAACTGGTGAGGCCTCATATGGAGTGCTATGTTCAGGACCAGGCTCTCCAGTTCAAGAGAGACATGGACATACCGCAGCGAGTCCAGTGAAGGGCCACAACATAATTAAGGGATTGGAGCATCTCTTACATGTGGAGAGGCTGTGAGAGTTGGGACTGTTTAGCWTGGAGAGGGCTCGGGGGGATCTTATCAATGTGTTCAAATATCTGAAGGGATGSAGCCAGACTCTTCTCAGTGACATCCAGACAAGAAACAATAGGCACAAATTGAAATACAAGAAATTCCACTTAAACAAAAGAAAAAGCTCTGTACTATGAGGGTGGTCAAACCCCGGGACAGGTTGCCCAGGAAGGTTATAGAGTCTCCATCCTTGGAGCTATTCAAAATCTGACGGGCAAASCCCTGGGCAACCTGCTCTGGGTGACTCCACTGGAGGAGAGAGGTTGGACCAGATGATCTCCAGAGGTCCCTTCCAACCTCAGCTACGCTGTGATTATGTGAAAATACTGACTATATGTATATATGCAATTGTCAAAATCCTCACTTTTTTYCCAAGCTCATTTATGCTAACAGGAGGATCCCAAAGGAAAAGTGCGGAAGTCTACCATGAATCTGCCCTCTGTAAGCCCCTTTCTAAGCCTCGAGGCATGCACTGAGGGGAAGCATGGCGCATGCACTTTTACAGCTCTACAGCAGCCCTACTGCAACTTAAAACAGGATTCTCCTAGCTGTCTAGGTTGCATGAAACACTTTAATTTCCAAAATATTCCAGCATGAGGAGTGCCCAAACACGATTTAAATTCATTTTAACTCTCTTTTACTTAGAATAAAGTACAGTGATGAATCTTTTAGAAGTATAGCGTAGACCATCATCTGAAATAGTTTCTTCATGTGCAGTGGTGTGTGAATATCAGTGTTTTAGAGGAAGGCCTTTCTGAAAATGTGTGTCATTTAGATGCACTCAGGCTTGGCCTCAGTCTTATTCCTTATGGCAAACAGTTTCTACGGTTCAGGTCACCCAGTAAAACCATGTCTTACATCTGATGTCTGTCCAACTACACAGTCTGTTTGCACAGTACTGTGGCCTCTGAACGTTGTTGAGGGTCTCTGAGGCAACTATCCGCCAGTCCATTACGGCTTTCTAGATAAAACCAAAATGAGTCAGAACTGTCCTCTGAAGAGAATGGAGGGCACAGTCATTCTTTAATTTCAGGAGTTAGGTATCCACACTGGCCTTGATTTTTCCATACATCCCAGTTTTGTTTTTCTTATAACAACTGCAATTAGAAAGCATAAATAATTTAAGTTAAAAAGAACCCCCAAATGTGGCTATGTTTGTATCTGTTATGAAAAAGAACAGATTTACTGGTCAATATGAGGCAAAGTCTGAACAACAGAAGGATGTCACSCTCTCATGCATCTGTGATGTGAGAAAATTTGCCTGGTTCTTGAAGTACTTCCTCTTTCCTTATAATTATTACTTCAGTCTTCTTAGKGTAAATATGTAAGACAACTGGTCTTCGATCATCAGATGCCTCCTCTAAGCTTTGGTACACAGTGGAAGAAGAAGCAGCTGTACCAGCAGAAGAAATGTACATTAGACTTGTAAATTTTGTGTTTTAACTTATTYAAAAATAAAACTGTAAAAACTCCATTTCTGTTTCTGCCTGAAGGATCCTTGTCCTCCCATGAGAGTTCACTCACAGAAAGTCATTAGAGACTGAGCATAACTGAGCTACCAAAATAAAAGAAGGGGAAGGGGACCTCCAAACCACCACGAGAGGAGGTTTCTACCTGATTTCTCTGGGACTGCTGGCCATAGGCAAACTGTGGGAAGAATGGGCAGAAGCTTGCAGAGCCCATCTCTGCAGCAAGAGTCCTCAGGTGAGGAAGAACCCAGAAGTCCTACTAATGATTTGGGGTTATCACTTAGCTGGTCTTTCTGAAACCAGGACTGKCAGAAACACCAAAGCCGTCATCCCCAAAAGTAAAACATTCTTGAAAGTTTAGAACTAGTTAAAAATTCAAAATCTATTGACAGTTTAAAACTTTCTTATTACTTCCGCTTCTAAACTACAGTTGTTAAGGCTATATACAAATATTACTGCCCTTAAACCTATGTCAAATRTATGGTTAGAAATACAGTCAAATTGTCTTCTACATAAAGTCTGCCTTCAGCTAGAAAAACACTCAAAGAAGAAGAGACTATAAATACCAGCAGGGAGCATCCTCTGGGTTTAAAGACAAGAGGAGACACCCACACATGGGTGCATGCATACAAACACCTTTAATGCCAGACACAGAAAAAGAAACACTAAAAAAAACCTCAGTACCTTTTAAACTTACATAAAATTAGAATCAAAACAAAAAGTGAAGCAGTTAAATTTGAAAAATGCAATATTTTATACTATCAGCAAAAATAACTGTTTGTTGTGCTTTAAAACAACAGTCTTCTAAAATGTTTTTACTGCATTTTTTTTTCTAAAATACAAAAAGTAATATATTTGCTCTGTATGTTCTCATCCTCTCAGATTTCTGAATTATTCTCCTCTAACAGCACTTGGACCCTGCTATGCAGATCAATTAAGAAACAACACTATCATTATAAAACCCCACACAGAAGAGCAACATGGGGTTTGCAGCAAGTGTATAATTGTGCTAGCCTCAAAGATGCATAAAAGGCAACCATAGGGAAGCTGACCATGCATTTCTTGCTAAAGAAGGCAACAAAAATTATCCTCAGATTGACTTAAAATTTAGACATGAAGTTTAAAATATCAAACGGGAGTTAATAAGGTACTTTTTCAAAACCAATCACTACAAATTTTTCAATAAGTTTCCTATTAGCATTTCCCCATCCCCCTAAATACCATTATTTTTTCCAGCTGTATAAATAGTCTTAGAGAGTATGGCCTGAATGAATGCACCGTTCAGAAAACAACATAATTACAGCCATTTCCAGCAAACGGGGTGCCAAAAAAGTTACAAATTAATTGAAGGTTAGCACTGAAAATTAAATCCTAGTCAGCTTGAAGTCATTTTTTTTAGGCTAGTTTATATAAAATTAAATAGGAAGTGCAGTCTTCCAGTGTTCCATCAGCTTAGTGGAGAGATTTTTAAGGTTCAGCTGAACAAGTGGTTTGTACTGTTCTGTCATGTGCAAAACCACATTTCTCCCAATGGGCATTTCTTGTTCTCAGCCTGCTTCCCAGCTTCTCCAAATGGAGAAACTAATAAAACTTCTGGTTCTTCCCCGGTCCCTCTGTTCATGGAGTCTCACCAGAACAGAGCAAAAGCTCATGTTCTCCAGCACTGTGTTGATTTCCCTTCCTCCYGCGAAGATTTTCCTATGCTGTGATTATCCCAGAACTCTCTCTAATGGGCACAGAATTGTTTCTCAAGGAGCAAAGCCAAAGATGGCAAATTTGAGAGGAATGAGGTCTTCCCTTCTACCTCTTCCACCCCTAGAAGGAATGGGAAGAAAAGTTCAAGAAAATACAGATGACCAGAAATAAAGATAAAATAAAAATGAGTTTAAAAGAAACATCTAACCCCACCTAAAAGCCAGAGTCCTGAGAGCTGTCCTGAAAAACCAAGAACCCTGATGGGAATGAACACCTGCTTGCAAGAATCATAGAATCGTAGAATCAGTAAGGTTGGAAGGGACCTCTGGAGATCATCTAGTTCAACCTCCCTGCTCAAGCAGGGTCACCTAGAGCATGGTAGACAGGGTTGCATCCAGGTGGGCCTTGAATATCTCCAGAGAAGGAGACTCCACAACCCCTCTGGGCAACCTGGTCCAGTGCTCCGTTACTCTCACAGTGAAGAAATTCCCCCTCACGTTCAGGCAGAACTTCCTGTGGTTCAATTTCTGCCCATTGCCTCTTGTCCTGTCACATGGGACAACTGGAAAGAGTTTGTCCCCGTCCCCCTGACACCCACTCTTCAGGTACTTGTACACATTGATAAGATCCCCCCTCAGTCTTCTCTTCCCCAGGCTGAAGAGGCCCAGCTCTTGCAGCCGTTCCCATAGGGCAGGTGCTCCAGCCCTCTGATCATCCTCATAGCCCTGTGCTGGACTCTCTCCAGTAGCTCCATGTCTCTCTTGTCTTGGGGAGCCCAGAACTGGACACAGTAGTCAAGATAAGGCCTCCCTAGAGCTGAGTAGAGGGGCAGGATCACCTCCCTTGACCTGCTGGCAACACTCTTCCTAATGCACCCCRGGAGACCATTAGCTTTCCTGGCCACAAGGGCACAGAACTGCAGATCAGCTGAATCAGTCAAAATTTTAGTTGATGCTTTGCTCACAAACAGCATTCAGCCAGTCGTGGCTGGGGGGCACAGAGTTTGCCATTGCCACCAGAGGATGTACATGCTCTTTCTTTACTGAGTACCCTTCCAAAGTATGGCTTTCATCCACAGAACACGTGTGTTTTACAAGCCGTACAGAGACTGTCAAAAAAAAGAATGTTTCTAGTCTAGGATTCACTCTTCTGTCCTCTCTAATAGTGACTGCAGAGATGCAGGCAGCTCTACTGTTGTAGCGGGATAGAAAAATCGGCTCGGTAGAAAAACACAACGTCCTCCCCSCTGAGACAACTTGATGTGCAGCATGAGGGTGAGGTTTCAGGCTGCACCRCTGCTCTGCTAAACCTCTCAGACCTATGCTAGCGCTGATTATAAATGGTTTTAGGCCTRGATTAATGAGGCCTAGATTGGGCATAGCGGGCTCAGATTAGATGAAATTAYTCACTTTAACTGTTCTTATGGTCAAACTGCATGGTTGACGGGAAGAGAAAGGGATAGAAGAGACGTAGCTGAGGGGGCAGAGCAATGGAGCAGGCAGTAACTCTTTAACATCAGRCACGTTTTCTTGTTTTTCTCTTGCCACTGACCTGTTTAAAAGTTACTTGTATTATCCTTTACACAGGTAAAGAACAATATTCTCCATTTAGTTACAACTGTGAAAATATTAATTTTACAGGCCTCTTATATATTTATGAAAAAACTTCCATTCTTCACAGAAAGTCATCTACATGATCTTCATTAATACACCAAATAGGACAATAGGARGTCCATGAAAGAAATAATATTTTAATGTCTAACTTCTTATGCGAGGAGCTGCATATAGGTGTTCCTGAACTTCATGTAAGATKTGTGGGAGCAAGTGTGATGTTTAGACTGTGCATAACCTATACAACAATGACCTATTCATTAAGTGGAAGACTAGGGGTTGGGTGTGGGTGTGTTAGAGAAGGTATAGGAAAAAAACAACAAAAGATCACTCTCCCTTTCTCCCAGATCTTGACCCTCAGAGACACTCTTTCTCTARGTAGAAAACACCTGTTTTATCCTATAGAAATCAATCTCCAAGAATAGCCTAGTCTTTGCCAAGTAATACTATGCTACTTGTCTCACAACCACCTACCTCTCTTTTGGGGCCATTCTGTTCCTCTTTAAGCTCTCTTATATGTATTTCTGAAATGCATTGTCTTGACGCTCAGAAGTATTTCCACTCCTAGCGTAACAAAAGTAAGRAAGTAGGAAGCATGACTTTAGGATAAGCGAAGTTTTCTAGGTATTTCAAATCTTTTTGTGGGGTCCATCCACAACAAACACGCAAGAAGGAAAGATGCACCTTGCCATCATCAAGAAGCTCATTTCCGTGACTACAGATACATCAGAGCGCCCAATAATAACAACAGTCTTCATAAAACGTTTTCCATCACCCAACTTGGAAGCAATTAAAGAGTTGTTAGCCTACTTGTTTCTTTGATCATCCCTTTGCAGAAGCACGGTATCTGGAGATGAAGAATTAGGTGGATTTTCATGCTGTAGGCATATATCAATGATGGGCAGACATTTTAAATTTTAAATCAATTCCCAGAGTTATTCGGAAACACATTCTTACTTTACATGAAATCCCAAAATATATTTCCGTCTTTGCTTGAAAGCACTGCCCACGTGTGTATCTTGGTTTTATAGTCTATCCATGTTCAGCAAAACATTCAGCAATAAAACTTGCATTTCAGTGTTTTGCCTGAAAGAGATACAAACAGGCCCATGTTGAGAGGTAAAAGATAAGAGGCTTTCCAATGCATAGAAATTAAGCTTTTGATCCAAGGAGGAGGAGTCTCTGTTTAGCTACCTACTTTTTCCCTGAATCAAAATACCTCTCCTAGGAGACACCTACTAGTTAGATTTTCCAGTCCTTTTGGGAATCTGTTAAGTCCTCCTCTTCCTAAATAAATTTAAACTTTCATCTCCCAACTCCCAGGAAACTGCTGGAACCATCAAACTGAGAAGAGACATCCACTATCTTTCCTCCTACTTGCTAACAAAAAAAAAAAGAAAAAAAAAAACTCCTCAAAGAAAAAATTAGTAAGAGGGACAAAAAGAGTTATTTAGTGGTTGAGGCATTCCCATAAGAAGGAAGAGGCGAGGGTCAGTGTGCCTACTTCATGGGTTATTTCTATTCTTGTCTACTGAATATCTAATATAATAGACATAGCATCGAGAGAGCAGAGAATCCCTCTTGCTGCTCCTACCGCAGTGCCCTAACCACCGCGCACCACAGTCTTGTCCTACTTTAACACTCAGCTTGCTCCACTAAAATTACCAACCTAACTTTGCAATATAAGAACCTCTTCATGAAGACTGTCAAGGAAGGCAAAAAAATAAATTTCGTATTTGTTTTCTGTGTAAGTGAGTGAATATCATCCTAGTATTCAACTGAAGTATTTTTATTGACCATAACTGGCCTTTGGGGCATTTAAAAAAATAATTTGGGAAGTGTCAGGTCAAAAGGCCGTTGAACAGAAAGCTTGAATTTTGAAAGCATTATTGGCAAATATTTTCTGACATATTCCCAGCCTTTTCATTCTCTGTTTTTGTTGCTCTTTGTTTTAACCATGAAGGATGTATAAAGGGCATCTAAAACTTTAGTCAATAGATCCATTATTATGATTGGCTGAAAACCATAAAATGCATCCATCAAGTCATTGTGCTGCATCTTGTGTTAAATTATGGTGATAAATAGACCTTTTTTCRTGACGTCACCTACTAATCTATTCAGAAATCCATTCTCCGCTGCCATTATGCATCACTCACACTCATGCCAGCTTGCTGAAAAATCCTCCACATGACAGAGCCCTGCAAGACTGCACTTTACTCTGTGGAGACAAATGTTTTCTGTTGCCTTCACGTTCTGTTGTGAAACAATTGTTTGTCTGGTTCCCAAAGTTACCCCAAGYGTGTAGTAATGTCCTCAGCTATCAGCTTTGGGCATTGTAGCTCATGTACTTTTAATTGTTTACAACTTACATCAGAACTGGATTGAGTCCATTTGTACTCATATTGCTTTATCACTACTGGATGATGCATTTTGCCAGCCTCTTCTAGGTCAAAATTGAATCCTATTGAGAGTCTTTGAACAGAGAACTAATATTCACAGGAGCTGAGCTGGGGATGTATAGCAATTTTATTATTATGTTTGGGATTTTGCTTTGAATTTAGACAAATCTTTCTTGTATAATTAGATTTCATAACTCTTGAATTACAGCTTACAAAAACAACAATGAAAAAAATAAAAAAATTGGCTAAATTACTTTAAATCAAATGATTGCCTATGAAAACAAAGAACATTACCAGCTTTAGAGTTTTTTTCATTTCTTTATTGTTATACATCCATCTTATCTTTCGTTTAAGTAAGCCATCTTTTTCTCCCCTCATTTAGGAAAGAACAGAAGAGAGGATAAGTCAGGGGTCTGTAAGATTGTGGTCTTATATTTTGGCACTAGCTGAAGAAAATTAGGGATATGTTTTAAGGATTGCAGAAATGCTCTGCATTAAGAATTCTCATTTAAAATAAAATTAAAAATAAAAGGTTTATTTCCTAYTTCTAACATCAATGTGAAATAAACAGGAAAACTATGATTTGAAGGAGCAGTGTCAAAAGCAGGAACCAGTAGCAAAAACACTGTATCATTTCAGACTCCTATAATCTTCTTTTCTTGTTATTATCAGCACTACAACAGAAAAACAAGACTAGAGAAGGCACACTGCACCTTTTCTTAAATAGAATACATAAGGATCTGCATCACTTAAAGCACAGAAAGCAGCTCCCCCCACTTCTTTTTTCCCTTTCCCTCTCCTTTCTCTCTCTCTTTGGTGTTTCCAGCAATACTAAATGTTGAATTAAGCCTAAGGGAAGTTGGCTTCAGCTCAAGACACGAACAAAAACCTAAGTGATGCAGTGATGCTTCTTCTCCTCACCCCTTTGAAGGGGGGAACGGACCTACAYGCAGACTGAAGAGAGTGCCTGCTCTTATCAGCTGGAAGTTTTTCACAGCTGTATACGAGCACCCCTCTTTCACGCCCATGTGGTTTTGTTATTGGCATTGCTGGAGAGAGTCTTCCAGATGTAACTAAACACAAACCCACCTTTCCGGTACCCTACAGGTTTCAAACTCTCGATTTGGTGCTCTTTGATTTTAACTGTTGATGCTGATTGTTGGGTATACAACCTAGATCTCTGTAAAAAAGAAAGAGGGAAGGAAGCATGCCACAAACACAACAGTTTGTGCTCACCCAGAAACCAAGAGCCTAAATGCCACCTGCCAGAAAGGAGGTATCACTAGCTATAATCATGCCACCTGTTTTACATTAATGACAATCGAGGAGCAGTGGCACAGTCCCACCTGCAGAACAGCCTTTCCTACCTCCTGCTCCACTGATGAAACATGATTCCACATAATTAGCAGAGGAAAGTTCTTTCACCTGCATTGCTGTAGCACAAGAATAGAAGGAACTGCCTTGAGAGACACACTAACCTTTTATATGCCACTTTTTGCAGCACCATCAAAAATGCACTGCAAGAAATAGCTTGGTGTCTTTCTTTATGCAAGCCTCTTTGTTATTAAGGCACTGGTTCCAAAAGGTTTGGGGGGAAAAGGCTGAAAAGTGAAAATTATCATTCTAATATTTAGAAGAAGGGATTTAGTCTTCTGAATCATCTCCAAATGATTATACAGGAGAACTATACTTAAACCTAAAGCTCACCAAAATACTAAATCCTTGTAATAGAATCCACAGAGCTACTTAGCAGAAGAGAATAATGCCTTGTGCCCCTTTCCCTTTCATTCCTGTCGTAGCTCTAACCTCCRCCCTATGTCATTACTTTTACTGGTAAAATGATGAAAGAAGCCACTGTACAGTTAATAAATTGGATTGGATTGGAAAGACTAAATACCTAAATATGTCTGAGCATTCAGCAAAATGATTTGAGGTGGCAGAATGAATTTTATTTCAGGAACCCCTAAAAAAMCAGGAAAATGTAGAAATACAGCCGAAGGACTTTCGGGGAATACAAATTGCCAACATAATCTTCAAATTCTTTTCAAATTCAAATTCTAGGTACTGTTGAGAGCTGATGCACAGTACATAAGTTATACTCTGGGTAGTGGCAGCCAGCAACATTTATAAAAACTTTCTTCTTTTCCTTCCATTAAAGCATGGAAGCCTTACTATGCTACATTCAAAGATAATTTGCAAATACTGTTTTGCTTATGTAAGCAGATCGTTAACTCTAACTCCCCACTGAAGATACTCRTGAGACTAGGAATCTCATAGGAAGGGGTTGACCATAACTGATAATTTGGAAAAGATCAGTGTTAGGTGAATCACAGGAGTTTGATAAAAGCTGTATCAACCCAATCTTTTCTTGCTGTTAGCATCTCCTAATTTTATTCCTCATTTTTGAGCATGTGCTGTGTTTTACATTATCAGCTGAAGCCAGGTGTCCAAATGCTCAAATATGAACGGAGGGGGAAAAGGGTTGGTTTAGATGCAGTATTAAATGTTACTGTGACCAAATTTCACCATAACTGTATTTATATATATAAAATGACTTCTTACTCATTTTGAGAATGGCATTTGGGGCCTTAATTTGCAGAGGTGCTTAGCACTTGTTGGCCCTACACATTGGGTTAAAATAGAGTTAGGACTGTACAGAAAATTAGCCACAAAATTTAGGCAGCGCCTTTTGTCTTTTTGAGGACTGCACCTTCAGCAATTATGGAATACATCAAATTCAAGAAAGCCAGCTTATTAGATAAYGCACAGGATAGGAATTGAGCCTGAGTTCAGCCACAGATTTCCTGCGTGAGGATGAGCAAACAACTTAACGTACTTTGTATCTTCAGAGCCTGACTGTAGCATGGATTAGTGCTTCCCTGCCTCATAAAGGTAACAGGCACTAATGTCTGGGAGGCAATTGATACTATCTTGATGACTGTCACACGAAAAAATAGTAATTTTACATCTTCAGAACACTATATAGGCATTATCTTATTGAGYGTTATTTACAGCTAGTCACAGCAATGGATAGCTATGCTTTGCTTTTCCATGAGATGCACTATTGTTCTATGAAATTAAATACACTTGTCTTATTCCATAGGCTTCTGAGGGCGTGCTTCCACGAGGAAGCAGATCTGTTTATCCCCCTACTTGCTGCCCACTATATTTACCTGCTAAGTACCTAGGTGAATACATGCTATTCTTTTTCCAACAGTCCAGAGTGCTACAGAACACACTATTAATTCTACTCAGTCCTTGAGGACACCTTTGAAAATGTTTTAAAAGATAGATTAGTGCCTCATCAAGGCAGAGATTAAGTGAAAATAGTTTCCGATTTGTCATACAGCATTGTATCTGTTGGGTTATTTATTATTTCATAGCCCATGCAAAGTAATAGATCAAATACACTTTAAAGAATTTTCCCAGATATTAATGTCTTTAAGTGTATTTAAATATACTGCAAATATACAGCAATTTAAATATACAGCAAAACTGCAGTTCAGGTCCTTCCTTTCTTCTTAAGRCAACAAAGAAATTGTCCCTGACTATGCAGAAAATGCAATTCCCTGACTAAGTACACTGCATGCATTGGTTAAGAAACCTAAATTTAGATCTTCTTCCTCTAGTTAAAAATGTTCTTACTCTGCAAAATATTCATCCTATATACTGTTCGGTATCACTGGCACTTCTCCTGAAGTTTAAATACTATAGATTTCTTTTCAAGTGGTATCTTTCAGCATCCCTAATTGGCACGTATTGAGGAAACACTAACCATGCAGCCAGAGCTGGCACTGACACTATCCTGCACAGGCTGCCATTTCCGCTTCGCAGGCATGAGTGGGCAGAGGGGTGGAAGGAGTAGCCACCAAAAAACGTAATGAAAAAAAAAAATCCCAAAACTAACTTCTCCCCTCCCTCTTCTTCATATAATTTCATATAAGCAAATACTGGAAGTAATACCACAGCACACTGTTTGCAATATGCCCTTGGCCAGAGGGAAAGGTGAAGGGAAAGGAAACAGTCTGGGGATTCTTTTTAAAGCTGTTAGCAAGATGCCTTCCTACTGCCTATCTTATTTATTTACATTGCAAGTGCTCTTAGCAAGGATTAAACTTTCAAATACATTTTGAAAATGCAGTAAATAAAGAATGCAACTGTAAAACAATTAAGACATTATTAATAATCATCTTTACAGTTTCTCTCTTCTCTTAATTTCCTTGCTGAAATGTTCTGCTAAAATCATGGAGTTCCTTATCACAGCACTCGCCTTTCTCCTGATACTTTGTCTATATGGGACAATTAAAGAAAATCAGAATGACATTCATTATCAAAAGCATATCACATTAAAAGAACAAAAATTGGATATGAGACCTCAAAATATCTCTACACAAATATGAAAGCTGAAAAGAAGGAAAGAGAATTCAAAAAAAAAGAAAAAAAAAAGAGAGAGAGAGAAAGAAAGAAAAGTAACACAGGGATTGATTTTTTTTCCATACCCTTCAGATCATTCATGACATTCTGTTTTTGAAAAAGAGGATGACAAAAAGAGTGTATGAGGTTGGCTAACATATTAAATTGGAAACAATCAGGGGTATAGAAAATGAGAATAAGTGTGCTGAAAGCTGCAGTTCTCTACTAATAAATGTTAACATATGAGTCAAGCCTACAGACTGAGAATTTGCCATAAACAACAAAGAGCAAACACAGATGTGACAGACAGAGAGATGCTGGGCAGCAATCAAAGCAAACAGCTATCTAACCTAGTTATTCACATATACAGTAAAACTCCTACTATCCTCCCATTATTATGAGGATAGTGGCATGTGCAGGGAAATCATACACARTGTCCCAGGACACACTTGAAACACAGCAGAGAAGCTCTTGACTTCAAGGATCCTATATTCAGTCTCCAGTGAAGACACAGGGTGAGATATTACAGATCTAAAAAATATCATACAGYTAAAAGCTGTCAGAAGAGAGAAGGAAAGATCAGCTGTCTTGAGAGATAAGCCAAAACACAAGCTCTATACAGAAACATAGAGAAATTAGGATGCAACAAGGTTCCCACACTGAAGATGACCGTGGACCTGGCACTCAAAATTTGCGTTCTCTGCATCTACTGTTTAAAACGTGCATTTTCTCACAAATGCTTTTATCTTAGTTAAATAAGCTCTACTTTCTGAAGGACATCTAGTCACTTAGTCATTATCCCTAACGAATCCCGAGGGAGAACAGAACTCGCCAGTCCTGCTGCAGCGGTAGCGGCCGGTAGGAGAGCCTGCAGCCGCACCTGACCGGGAAGGCTGCACGCAGTTCTGAGAACGGCCACAGACTTTTCAAGATACGTACCCCGAGGCTCTAGAGTTGAAGCTCTGTTTTTGACCAGGTTGCCCCTTACCACCTCATCGGCCTGTTTAAATTATAGCCTACCCAGACCTCTTTAAAAAATAAAGACTAAGCACTGTCATTTGTAGTGTAGGACACAGTGGAATTCTCCTCCAGCCAGAGATTTATATGGTCTGAGTTCCTGGTAAAGAAAAAATTGAACCAGTATTATCAAGTATCAATTGCTTCTTTTCCACTTTTCAAAGCAACCCTTTTGTTAGTCCTTTGTCTTTTTATTAATCTGTTACAAATTCCCATTTGCATTCTAATAAGAACTCCAGTTTCTTCTCCAAATCTTTGTCCGTGTAGGATGATTCCTTCTTTTTAATGGCTAGTCTAGTAGTTTGTTTGTAGTTCTGATCTCACACTACTATTTTCAGATTAACTCCACCTTTAAGTGAAACTACAGTCGATCAAAACACCTACAAACGAACCACACACAGCTGCACCCACTGAATGAAATGCATTTTCAGCCTCCCCTGGGTGGAAATACATAGATGACTCAGTTACTAGGAAGCACCGTCAGCTGATCAGTATCAAGGTAATAAGAGAYAGGAAAAGTTTAAAGTTGAATCAATATCCCATTACCAGCACCCATTCTTACAAATACCTTGTCCAAATGCAAATCCCAGAGGGAAYGAAAGGAAGACTTTTGTTTCCCCAGTACCGTAAGCTAATATATTCCCTGGTGAGGATGGAGAAAGGAGGAATACGTATTTTGGTCTGGTACCTGCACAGCAGTGTGTGAAAACAAACCAATTTCTCAGAGTCGTCATTCTGCAACTCTTCTCCAACCTTTCGTTCATTCCAAGCCCATTTCAAGTACTGTACTTTACACCTCTACACGCAGYTTAAAATATTTTACAACAGCTATGTTTCAACAGCAGAATACAGTCACTCAGTATACAAAGATGTGCTTGGAGCTTCATGAATACATTCAGCAGCTAGGAATTGGGGAGAGAGGAGCGCAGGGAAATGGATTTAGTGTTTGCACTCATTTCTGGGCATGAAACATTTTTCTCTCATTTAAAGAACTGTATTTGACTAGTTTGACATGTTGAAGATCCAGCTGGAGAACAGCACCAGATGAGACCATGCTTACCAGCAGCAAGAAAATGTCTCCAGTGCACATTTTCTTGCCAGTGGTTTCTGGAGAGTGACAGGCTGTGTGGGGCTCCGGGTATCAGCTGTTTCACTGGGCTCGTTCTGCAGGCAGAGGCTGACAAACTCACCCAGTTGCTAACTAGCTCAGAACTGTAACATCAAACTGAGGGAAAACTTTCACAGGCAGATGAGAAGGACGACAACAGAGTGCTCCTGACACATGAATTACTTTCTACACCAAGAGCTGCATTGCACTGGGAAGCAACACTGACCGCCCTCTGTTATGTGAATGGGATGCACCAACTATGTCTGCATTAATACATCTAATAGTACCAGGGAGCACTCCCGGGCACTGAGAGAAGATAGTCCGCACGGTTAAGCTGTCAGCACTCTCTTTAGCACAGCCAGAATTCCTGGGTGCAGTCCAGGATGAAGCGTAGGTAGGTACTGTTCCCAGGAGGTACACAGCCATCCTACTTTGGAGGCTAAGCACGGATACAGATCGTTCCACRCCACGATGCATAAGCACCAAAGAACAGCCCAGGGCACTCTTAATTCACGATAGCGTGGAGGTAGCCAAAGGGCCTAAAGGCTCCTGAACTCCCAGAAGCRAAGAGGATTACACATATATGTACAAATGGCTAAGTTTATACCTACATGCATAGCCAGGTTTCCCTTAAAAGAAAGGATTGAATGCATGGATCTGAAACTTAAGAAAGCAACTTGCTGTGTGCAGGACATTTTTTGCTCTCTTTAATAAAATACATAGTTTAAAAATCCAGAATCATATTAATGAGTAAAATGGCCTCTTTCTGTTTTCTTTTTCTATATAGCTGTCCACCTCATATACAGTTTTGATACTCGTCAGCTGGGACACTGACTTCTAATTTTAGACATCTGGCTTCCATTGGGCAATTCAGAGCAGGGTGCTTACTTCAGGTGCTCCAAAGTGTCCTCCAGAGGGGCCTCTTCCTCTCCACTGAATATGTATTGACATGAATGGATCCCTATCTTTAATGTACATATCTAAATTCAGTGTTTAAGATTAAGCAGAGTCAATATTCACCACAGAGTTCACACCGAGGCACCTAGATTATCATTAGCTTTCCACAAACATGCAACTCATCAGATCACTCTTACGTTTAGTACTCCAGATTAACAAAAAGTTTCAGATGCAAAAGTATATTCGTCCCCTTTCCATGGCTGTAGGGTTTTTTTTGTTTGTTTGTTTGTTTTGTTTTGTAGGTTTTTTGTTTGTTTGTTTTTCCTCCAATAAGCCGCTTGTAGATACAGGTTCAAACCACATCCCTGTCTGGACTTTTGATGGAGAACTTCAAAGGCAAGTTCCAAACAAGGTAACCAATGCTTACGCCTTATCCTTCTTGCCCCTGCAACCCAGTATTTCTTTYGCTTGGAGCCATTTTCCCCTTTGCTGTGATACTGAACCTCCTCCTCACGCATCGTAGCAAGCCTCTGCCACTTCCAGCTAAGCTGCCTCCCCAGAGCACGCCAGGATCGGCACTGGCCYGTACATACACTGGCTCCCGGTAGGTCCATCAGGCGCTTCAGCAGCAGTTGTGGCCGCACAAGGGAGCTAGCCATAAGCCTGAGGCTAGAGGCCAGCAGAAAGACAACAACCCCCATCAGCTTTCACAGACTAGCCCTGTCTYTTCACCTCTGATTAGTCAGCTCTTGAATATCTTGGCTGGAGAAYGCCTCTCGCTCCCTGTTTGATTGAGAAGGTGGGTGAAGCAGCTGGTGTCGAGGGACAAGAGATCCTCCTGTGTTTCTAGCTGTTCTGTGAATAATRCTGACTGCCATTGATGTAGTTGCTGGTGGTGCCTTTTCTCAGCTGTCTCAGGTCAGCAGCTGCTAACCAGTTTGATAAGAAGCAAGCTGTGATGTATCTACAGACCACAGGGGAAAGCAAGGCCACGAGTCTCCTCTGTTGAAGCTGAAAGGCCAGTAGTAGCTCTCTTAGTTAAAATGCATTGTATAATGCACAGAAATACATGAATATTAGCCTGAATAGGAAATTACATTCTCCCTATAAAAGCTAAGATTTCCACAGAAGAAACAGTTCCTCAAGACAGAGCAACAGGAAAACTGACCACGTACCAAACTGAAACTATCTCACTAGGATAGAGGAATTATCCTACAGGTTGCATGGATTTCTTTTTTCCAAGCAATGCTAGATCTTGCCTTTTTGTAGGTTTTAGATTATTTTACATGAAACATTAGTGAACTGCTTAAAAAAAACAAATCAGATACTCAGTTCTGTGTTTACTGGATCTTGCGTTAGTAAACTGGGAACAAATTTCCCCAGTTACTCGATAAGCTTTAGAGGACAGAAAAAGGCAAACTGGACACGCCTCAACAGAAACAAAGATACAAGCAAGTAAATAACTACAATATGCCCAAGCAGTCAGAATTTCTRTCAAAGACCTACCGTGCCTTGTGTATAAATCAGTGCAGCTCCATGGACTCTAATGACATCAGGCTGTTTTAAAGACAGCTTGCCACCTAATGCAAAATTTAGGCTGTTGCCAGTACCGTTAAAGACATCATCAGATGCTTTCTAGTGTTTGCCTGGCTGCCGTGGTCAAAAGTATATTCTTCACCTGCACCTGAAGAGAAGATGATGACTTCAGGTAATCCGAAAAGCAAGTTTCCATATCAAAAAAGTTTTCAGGTTTTTGTTCAAAGGGAGGTAACTCAATTCCTATTTTAAACTGATTGCTTTTTCCAAAACAATGCATATTTTAAATTATCTTTCTATAAAAAGGCTCAAATTTTAAAATTTTTCATTGTTATTTTAAGACATCACAGGTCTTCAGTAAAGCTCTGACGGCATAACACTTCAGAGATGAATCGACCAGCGATTTCTGATTGCAAACTAGAGGACGTGATTAGATCCTAAGTGACTTAAGAGCTGGCTGCTTCAGAAATTGCTTCTCTTCCTATTGGAATATCAGTAAAGATCAGCAAAACTGCTAGACTTGGAATTCCTTTCATTTAAGCATGATGATTTAGTTTTTAGCAAGTTTTAGTCTTTAGCTTGGTTTTAGCTTGGTTTTCTACACAGATGATCTTCAATTTGGGAATTTCATCCTTTCTGATTCAAAGACCCACTTTATTAATATTCTAGGATTACGGCAAAGACTTTTCTACTTTAATTAGGCATTTCAAGAGGTGGAAAGTTGAAGGCCAGAGAGTCAGGGTTATTATTGTCATGCCTGCTTTGAAAGAGTATTATTCATTTGATTATGTTTGCTTAGGTATACTTATTTGTTGTATTCTTATATAAAGGTGCCCATAAAATAAAATAGTCTTCCTTTAAATATGGAATAAACCAAAATAAATATGAATATGTTAGTAGCAGGCAAAGGCAGGGACTGGCACCATAAAGACTACTGGGAAAGGCTTGACAATATCTTGAGGGTATCAATTATTACATGAATAGACAAAGCAAGCAAATTGCCTGGAGACCCTCAAAATTTAGTTTTACTAGGGTACCTTCCTTTTACTGCAGTTTTATCTCTGATCACAGGTGGAAGTGGATTAGGTTATTTTACTAAAAGGGTTGCAGAACTTTGAGAGCAAACATTCACTTCATAAAAAATAGAATAAAGTGTAAAATTACAGAGTCAGAGCCTCTTGGGCCACATGGAACCACCAGCTGAATCCATCTTTGTTGAAATGACCCTAATTTTGAAAGTCTCATAGAAGAGTGAGTTGCTGAATTATAGATTGTGATGTTTCCTCCCAGATGCTGTTTTCCTTAAAAGGTGTCCTTTTCCCTCTCTTCCTAATTCACAGCCATGTTCTATGACAATTCCTTCCCAGTGGAAAACCTAGCCTTACTCCCTGCTATATTTGGCACACAAAGCACTCATCATTTTACCTTAAAGGAAATTTTATCCAGACTTCACATTTCATGTTTATTTAGAAATTGAATCTGTGTTTTGAAGTATGTTCTATATCTAAATTTATGCTTTCATTTTGTAGTGAGTTACACGTGCATGTCATTCCACCTACTACAGTTCCT
Source organism: Rhea americana (assembly GCF_003343005.1). Lineage (NCBI taxonomy): Eukaryota > Metazoa > Chordata > Aves > Rheiformes > Rheidae > Rhea > Rhea americana. The sequence continues at coordinate 860,871 of NW_028186279.1, forward strand.
TCTGATTGAAGCACACTGGCTAAAATCAAATAGAGCATACAGGTCATTTGATATAACCAATAAAGCCATTTGATGCCCACATTAACACATCCTTTTTGTGAAAAGCCATTTCACAGAAACATTGGGGCAGTGTTGGTAGGCAAACTTTGCAGGTTAGAAAATACCAATTCCGTATATTTGTTAGGAGCCTTTTAAAAGAAAATGTGCCATTATAAGATAATAGCTGTGTCTAAGGTTCATAAAGAAGCATAAAAAAGTGAGGTGTTCAAATTGCGTTGCTCACTTCTACTGTTTCTGCTTAACTGGTCATCTATCCAAGACTGCCAAATATTGTAAAATATATTTTAGCACCACTGAAATGACTGCCAATAGCAGCAATGAGATAGCAAAAATGACAGACTGTCCCCAATGAATATACCTCTGTAATAAAGCCATGTTCAGGCTGTGATCCTCCCATGTTTTCTCAAGGCATCATGAATCTAGTACTCAGCTACTGTAAATCACTGTAGCCCCACTGCGATCACCAATTTAAAATAGATAAGGATCGGTCAATGAGTCTTTAATGAGGGTTGGTTTATTGCTGTTATTTTTATGCAACAGAAATACCATAGGAAGCAAACACTGAAGAAGCTAACTGATCTAGAAAAATATAAATAAAATTGTATTAAAAGTTTGTTATAGAGAAAAAGGCTGAGAACCTAACATAGTGCCCAGGTACATTGTTTCTGCAGTATGGCACCTGTGAAGCTGTAGGGCTCTGCAGGGAACAGACAGTCATATATTGTCACTGTATTTTGAACTCTGTTGGAAGACCTAGTATCATTGATCTGAACGAATATAAAGGTCTGGAAATATCACATACAGATCTGGGGAAATCTCTATTATCTATTCTCCCGCTACAGAAGATCTCAAGTGCAGCACCACCAACACAGGTCCCGTATTAAGAGTTGGGGCAGCAAGATTTGCAGAATTTCCACAGCCCTGGGATGCAAACTTAGAATAACAAAGACATAAAACAGTTCCATATAATATCTATGGATATTTTTTCTGGCCTGCTTCTCCCATTTCCCCCTTTCCAACCAGGATTTGGTCCCTTGTTAAGTATTTCTGAAGGTAAAAAAAACCTGACTACTCCTCCTAACAGAACTAAAAAGCAGAAGTAAGAAAGTGAGACCAAGTGGGAGTGTGTCTGCAAGCCTGAACGGCAAGCGCTCAGCACGAGCTTATCTCCAGTGGTAACAGGCTTCCTCTGTACCCAGGCATTTCCTTATATGATTTGCTTTTACTTTTCCTAACAGATATTGCTAGATTCGCTCATTAGCAGCTTATATACTGTCATCACTGATATACAGAGGAATTGCTGCATTTCCCAATAACTGCATCCAGTGCTGCATGCAAATAGTTTCTCTCCCTCCTTATACAAGTGTGTATCAAGTTTGGGGACAACCACAACCACTCATCAATAATATATGTTCATCTTGGAAAAGACACTTTTTCTCAAAGGTCTTCCAACTGATTCACTATGAAATTAAATAAGAAATACAAGTATAATAATATAACTACAGAGTCTAAGCAAAGAACTATGAATTCAATTTTATTATGTTAAGTGTGTTCCTGATTTCAAACAAATATGTAGGATTTAAAGCATTTCAGAAAGGTGTTACAAACCTACAGGGATTTATAGATAAAATCACATGTATAATTTCATGCTAACTAGTAAAGAGTTAATGGTAATTTAAAAAAAATGACTAGTAATTGCTGAATCATTTTTTTATTCAGCACTTACATTCAGAATGGTAGATTTTTTAATTTCTCAGAAGCTTTGCTTATTATTAAACATTTCCAAAGAGGTTTACAGCCATAAATTGTGGATTTTTCTGTATATAGCAATTCTATTGTTATGATTTAACCTAAGGAATACTAAATTAAAATTGATTTACTAAATAGGTTAAGAATAGCATACTTATTCAAGATTTCAACCCTATTTCATGCTTAGACAGGCAGATCTTAATTATACACAAAAGAATACAAATGTTATTAGCATGATAATAATTATTTAGAAGTCGTCCTCTTTAAAAAAAAATTAAAGCAGTATTGTCACTCGTGCAGCCACATTTTTCAATAGAATGACAGCTACGCTAGTCATAGATATGTTCAAAGAACATATACAATATTCAAAGCTGTGCAGCCGACATGTTATCAGGATAAGCTAGAGTAGGTACTGCCAGAAACGCACTGCACACTAATCATTATGTCCTACCCATGGTACTACATGCAAATACAATCCTTTGTGACATTTTGTCAAATATTTTGAGGTTTCTGCACTTATCGTTTTTGCCTTTGCTCTCATTAACATGCAGCCACCCAGCAACTGTATCCGTGAATTGTTTGTACTCCAGTTCTTCACAGTGATAACACCATGACAAATTAATGAAAAGAAAATTAAAGATTTAAGTATTTCAAAGTCTAACAGACAAGTCAAAGGGTAGCAAAATTTAACTTTACATTTGCAGCCTCGTTTCCTTGTAACTAATGGAGGAAAAGCAGAGTTTCAGTCTGTATTTGTGTTCTAAAAGATGAAAACATTACATACAGTACCCAGTATATGACATGCCAGATAAATCAATTTATAGGTCCTGCATTTTCCAAGCCTCCACTGCAGGTCAATACTTACTGTCARTGAGCTCATATTCTATCAGATTTAGAAAATGTAGAAACGGTTCAGGACTAAACAGTTGGCTACCGTACAAGCAACGCATTTCTCAACATTGATTTGCCAGAAGTGTTTCTGTTGTCTTGTTGCTTTAGGCTGGCATTTTTAATTATTTCTCAGACAAATGGATCATTCATACACAAGAAATCTGTAGGGCTGCTTGTCAAATTAATAAAATAATAATGAAAGTAGTCATTCTGGACTGCAAACTGTTAAAATACCTAAAAGGCTCTACATAATCTACATGCTTAAGCAAACTAAAATGCTCCTCCGTGTTATTTTAAATCCTAAGTACTATGACATAAAATAGATTGTATAGTGTCCACTGTATACAATGACACCTACTGTGACGAAACCGACTATGTTTAATGACCTTTTTAAATCTTATACCTAGAGTCCATAAAAGCATTGTAATTTAGTTGTAAAACACACTTTAATAATCAAAATGCAGCTGTTAAAATAGCATTGCTCATAATTCTAACTTCAGGCAATTTTTTTGTTTTTAATGCAGAAGAGCAGACCACAGTTTAAAATTCCTRTGAGGTCACTATTGGCCATTACAGTGTTTTTTTGCAACTTAATAATAGATGTTTTAAAGTTTAAGTGCAGCCTCAGGCACTCATAAGCATTTATTACAAATYGCTGGTTGCCTCCCTTATGCAGAGAGGAATAACATTTACATACAGTAGCACAGATTAATAAGATAAAAAATTTGAAAAAGCCGTCAGTCAGGGAGTGAAACTGGTGCTAATAAAGCCCACTATATTCTTCGGAAATATCAAGCCGTCTGTTCCAATATTTTGCCATTCCCCATGAGGTATACAAATCCAAATCAGATAAGACTCGAGCAATGCCAAAGACATGCTGCTCTGCTCTCCAGTGGCATCCAGCTGAATCTTTTATTTATCTTCAGAGCAATTGTACATTCTGGTATACTAAAGACCGAAATAAACGGAACATCCCTCATCTGAAAGTTTCATAAAACAGGGCCCGCTTCTTCCTTGTTTGCTAAACCGCGATTAGCGAGCGCAGCGCAGCGCGGGGCACGTGCCGGACCAAGCGTATGTGACAGCAGGCACGGGACCTCTCTAGTGAAGGCTGTGAACAAGCACCGCGTCTCGCCGTAGTTCACCACGGTGCTCACACGAAACCGAGCGCAGAGGAAATCACATTGCCCAGGCGAGGGGARTGCGAGCCGTCGCACGCTTCTCCGGCAAGGCAAAGCGCAGTTCTTGTCAAGGAGCACACACAGCGTGGCATTAGGATTAAACTGCAAAGGCACTTGTTACAACAAATCACTTTGTAAATCAAATAAACTGCAGCATAAAAAAAGAACATAAAATCATTTCTGCACCCTTGTAATGCCAATAATTTTTAGAGTACAACATTAAGAACATGAAGTCAGGAGGAGACCAACCAGTAATTTTTAGTAAGGTTTCTCCCAAAGATAAAACACATTTATTTACACAAATATTTGTACTGCTCTCTTCCTGAGCAGGGTTGTGAACTGAAGACAAAAAAGAGATACAGTTCCCTTCTCATTTTTCTTCAAGAACACTGTCATATTAACATTGAATAATTACTAAAAATTGCAATACACTGGTGTAATATTACCTTTTGCCAAATTGCATTAATCAAAAAGTGAGCCCACTGCAATCAAGTAATTAAATGTAAAAAAAAAAAAAAAAATCTGCTTCTTTGCCTAGCATACCTTCTCAGGATTGTTTGCTTTACTGTAGTGTTTTTAACACGCGGAGGTTTTGTTTGGTTTAGTTGCAAAYATTCCCAGCCAAAAGGTATGTACGAGGGAGCAGAACAGTCTGCGCACGCTGGGGGAGGAAAAGGGCCTGCCGGCAGACGAGGAACGGCAGGCTCCTGCCTGACGTCCACCTTGCCTGTCCTGAGTACGTACGCGGCGAAACAAGTCCTGCTTCACCTCCTCGAGAAACCAGATTATTGCGCACCACGAGAAGTAGTAAACACGGCTGCGTAAGTACGCACAAGCAAGAGTCCCCCTACCCCGGGCTCCCTCCCGCTACGAAAAGAAGGAGCTGCTTGTTCTGGCGGGTTTCTTTCAGGAAAAAAAAAAAAAAAAGTGCATATATATATATATATATATATATATATATACACACACGTGTGTGTGTATATACACACACACACACACACACACATATAATAAAGACCGCTTCAGGTATATATTAAACTGGGTAAAGCAGAAAGAGCTCCTTTGTGTAAAGCCACAAAGCAACCTTTAATGCTAACAGAGTAAACGCGCACACAATTATTTTTATAGTCTTTTGTCTCAGAAGTTGATTTTCGAGGTGAGCAAAGGCTTCTTTCCAGACCAGCACCTAAGCTTGCAGAATCATGCTGCCAAAACAGTATTAATTGGGAAGAGGCAGTTTATTAAAAGAACCTTTTTTTTTTTTTTATGATTTTTTTTGTTTGCTTGTTTGTCGTAGCAGTGTCCGGAAAGCGAGGCTTCTTCCACCAGTCTCTCCCAGGCTGGCTGTGAATAGTGCCCATTTTGAGATTAGGAGATTAGGTTATTCATCACTTGAGATGCTCCCTGCTGTGCTGCTACTATCAGAGCGCAGCCAAATCAAAACATCTCTGGAAGGCATTTCAGAATAATTGAATGCATCATAATTTCCCTATTAATACATATCTTATATTACAGATTATGCATGAAATGTTCACATTATCTGCTACTTTTTGTTAACGTCTTGCTCCTTGCCAGTAAATTTAATACACAGAGTGAATCAGCATGCCATGATGAAGGGATAGGTTACTGATAGCCATTTTTTCAGGATTCAGTAGAAAATTAAAGTAAATCGATCATTTTATAGCCCCACTGGAATGTGTACAAGGGCATGTTGCTAAGCAAATGGTAATTTAAATGTACTGTGTAATTTTTCTAAGCAATTTACTGAAAGCAGATTTTATTTCTCACTTACTTAATATCAGATGCTCTTTATCTGTTAGTGCATGATGTATCAGTTATAGAAAAATTATTAATCTATGGTTTAATCAAATGGCAAATACACAGTGATTTGACAGCTAGTCATATACATATTAGGATGTCTTAATTCACGTGAATTACAGTAATATCACTCGTTATTACCTTAAAAGACACAAGATGATTAAATTACATACATAAAAAACACAGTAAATTCCAGGTATATCAGCATAAATCCTGAAGAAACAGTAATCCAGCTATTATATTTCACAGAAAAATAGTAATACTTGTCATTAAAATTTTATTTTATTTTTGCATGAATAGATCCACTGTTTCAGAAGTTATCTGGCAATTGAAAATACAGCCCACGTTAGGGTACCCACTGAATTCATCAGAATTAAAAATTATATTGTGAAAATTAAGATTGGGATGGGATTTGAAAAATGTCATGGATGTTTTAAGATAATTAATTACCAGATGGCTGGGATGATTTGTCCACTGTATATATTCAGTGCACATATACTTCCTTTAACAAAAAAATATTCAACATAAACCTCAGGTAACATCTTCTAGCCCTTATTTGGGCAAAATGCCAGTTGGCTTTCAGCACGAATTTTGCCTGAAAGGCAGAAGGATCGGGTTCATTAGAGTATTTTAATTTTAAAAACGAGTCCAAATATATGAATAGTTTAAAAAACAAGTAAGGCCACAGAAAATAATCTCCCTCAGTGTTTTTCCTTAACTCTAAAACATGCTTGATGACAGCCTTCATTTTTATGAAATACAAAGAAGTCTCCATTTATCCTTCAGGTTCCTTGCAATGAATGTAGGGTCCTCCTACTGCTGATGCACAAAATGTATTATTGTCATTAATGAAAAAGTTAATGGGCCATTTTCTTATATATCAATTTACATTTTACAATTTGAGTATACAAATGATATGTACAGCAGAGAGCTGATTATTTTTGCTCAAGGAAATAGTTTTAATGTGTTTTATGGACATCAAATGTTGTGAATAATGATGCATCCACAGAATGCAAATAGGATGACAGTTCTTGTGCTGTGATCAACAGTCCTTGGATAAAAGGTCTGCAGTGACAATAATATTCTATGGAGGGTCTGAACAGTAAAAAATGGGAAACAAGAGGATACCATCGTGTTCCAAATGTATATCAGGAGATAGATTTGAAATTGTCACTAATATCGTTATTTCACAASTACAGTGTAATGGTAACTTCCAAGTGAAATATACTCTGAAATCCGATTTTATACCGTGGTGACTCACAGCAAACGAATCGCCTACCCTTGTTCATAGCTGCTTCTCAGGTTGGAATTTTTTTTTTTTGGAAGCAAATGTTTTGTGTTGAAGAGAACGTTTTGTTTTGAAGCTTAGCTAGGGCATGTCCAGAGGGTGGCAAAAATTCTTTAGTAGCATCTTAGAGATGTGTTAAGCTGTTTTATCTCACGAGACAGTTCAGGCAGGTAAGAGTGACCACACTAGATGTCAACAGGGCTGCTTTCCCTCGGGGAAATACTCCACCAGTGCCAGACAGGAGGTCCCAAAGGGCACCGGCAGCAGCCGTGCGACTGAAGTGGTCACTCCTTTTGGGACCTAAAATCGCACCCATTCGAAGGCAAGCAGCTTGAGGAGGGGAGGTCGGGACAGCACTGCGGCCGGCTCGTGTCGGGGTGCCTGGGTTCGCCCCCTCGCAGCCCCCGGGACCCGCTCGGGCAAAGCCTGATCGCTCGGCCCGGAGCAGGCGGAGGGAGCTGAAGGGACACGCACCAGAACTCCCCATCGCACTTGTGATGGAAAATTCGTATCATATATTTGAAATAGATTTCTCAAAAAAATAAATAAAAAGGGTACAAAATGCATGATCACACAGAACCAAAGCACTAAAGTAATTCCAAGATACTGTACTAATTTTCACCAGAATGTATTTGCAGATTGTTACCAGATCTGCAAACTCCCTTCTAGAATTTCTCGCACTTAGCTATAAAAGTAGATGTAATAATTGCATTTTTTATATTACTGCTTATGCTAGAGCCATCCATGTTAAAATGCAATGGAGAGTTTTTATTTCTTAATTCCCCAAAATCTAGTACTGATAAACAAACTATGCTGTGCCAGGACTTCTCAGATAGTTTCAGATTTCAAGATATACTACAGTTACAGTAGCTTGTGTAAATCAACCTTAACCCAGGGTATTGGAAACAAAATTACCCAAAAGATACTCAGTTCATGAATGAAAAAAAAAATTAAGATCAGATGCGGTGCTGTGGTTCACCTTTGCCACRCGTGCTGGGGGCAGTGCCCCATAACTATCGGCTATATCAGCTGCAAGAGAAAAGGGTATCGGGCTCATGAGGATTATTTAAAAGGCATTATTTTTAAAAAGTAGAAAGCGTAACTGGCCTGCAAACATAGCTAAAGCAGCATAATACTCCTCTAAAGGTTCAAATGTTGCCAAAAGACAACTATATGCAGCATCCTTAAAAACTACACATTACCCTGCATAAAACCACTGCCAAAATACTCGTTCTGTAGTGTCCCCGAACTACTGGATGTTGCACCTGAGCACAGTTACAAGGAAAGGAAATATGGGATCATTGAGTGTTCATTGCTGTGTGCCTGGATCAAAATCCAGGCAATAACCAGAAGCATACATGAGTTGAAATACTRTATATACATATATACGAATCGGGTTTTGGAAGCATCCAGGAAACCACAGTACGTAACTTCAAGCCGAGCTTCTCTGCTTCCCAAAATTCAGACTCCTGACATGTAGAGAGACTCTAGAGTCCTGTCTGGAAATCAGAATTACAAACAAATTTAAGTCTACCCCTTACTACCCTTTAGGCTGGCACCAGTGGTGGCACTTTCAGTCTGCATTTGTACAGGCAGGAGAGCAAAGCCTGTAGACCATTACTGATAGGAAACACTCTTTGCCCAGGGCAACCAAAAAGACAACATTCATCAGTGGRTAGTACGCATTTGTCACCACCGTTCCTTGTTTTTAGGAGACTGATGACAATTACTCCAGATTTGCAGCAGTGTAGTTCAAATGAAAAAAACATCCGTTCACATCAACCAAGAAAAAGAAAGTTTTTTTAGGCTATCAAAAGGGAAATCTAATTAACCATAAAGAAAAGCTTCATCAGTTTGGACACCATGGAATCTCTTAACAAATATTAAGTTTCTAATGTTAACTACTAAACTAAATCTCTATAATATTTTAACAGCTTCACACACAAAGCACTAGTCTGGAAGTGTCTTAATATGCTTTCAGACGATCATCTCTACAAAGCCAATATTACGTGAAATGACAATTCAGTGCCATCACCCTGTTCCTTAAATTAGCATTTCTGATGTCTTCCAAATCTCCTTCCAACAAAACAAAGCTTCTGATCAGAGTCCAAGGGCTTATCTGTACAGGGCTAACTCAATCTAGAGKAACTGGCACAAAAAAGAGAAGGACACTGGACTGCTTTGAGCTCAAGATGTTTGTTGTAACGCATTTATCCTGACTCCATCTCCGGTCGGAGAGAAAGAAACCAAAAGTTAGACTTTCTCACATGAAAACATCATGAAGATTTCACTCCATTTATTCAGATTGCATCAGAGCTGTTCGGTGTGCAGCACTAATGCAATGCAGGGAGGGCAGGCAGAGAAAAATATGCAGGTCATAGTCATAGGAAAAACATGGAGAAGAAAAGAAAAAACATGCCAAAGTAATATCAGTTAATAAAATAAAAACATATTTCTCCTAAACATGACAGGTGCAATCTTCTTTTTTTCTGTTCTTAGGTTAGTAATCCATCCTGAAAATTATAATAAATATCTTACTGCACATTGACTTGTGACAATACAGAATCCTGCACTATCAAAACCACTTAAAATTTGTAATTAAGGGTAAGATTTACCGTATTTTAGAGAAAGGGCATTAAAATGCATTTTCTCCAAATAATATAAGTAATTCTCTCTTTTTATCAGTCTATTCATATCAAACTGTAACCTGTGTCAAGGAAGCTGAGAAAACAAGAAAATTAGACAGATTCCTCCAAGCAGAAGTTGTCTCTGGTTTTAACTTTAAATGGATTGCTAATATTGATCAAATTCATTTTGTGATCACAAAAACAAACATCTCATTGATTATAAATGGAAGTGTATGTAGTCATCCATGCGCATTTCCATGCATGTATTTTCTCTGAAGACATTAGGTATTAAGAGTATGTTTGCTTTTATATGCATATGGTTAGGTATTTTGATGAACAAGGATAAATGCTATTTTACTTATGCTTAAATGAAAGCCTAAATAGGGGTTTTCTGACTCTAGGTCACCTTTATGTTTACAAATGTACAAATAGCATATATTTATTTTCAGTTAGCTGTTTCTTGTTGTTTACTCCTACTTTCTAACTAAATCACAGCAAGCTCAGTAATAAAGAAAAAAACTATTGTGGACTAAAAATAGTAAAGTGTGTATAAAAGGAAGCATTTGGTATTACTTTTTGGCAAAAAAATAGTTTGAGCATGATCTTTTATTCTACTCAATGCTCCAAATATTCTCAGTTGCAAAGCTAACCCAAAGTAGAAAGCTGTGTTTTAAATTAAGAGAGAGAAACTTTTTATTTAAAACATCATCATATATCAACATAACAATAAAAGGTCACGCAAATAGCAGCCTTTAATTGTTATCTATATTCTGGGAATTGATTACTAGAAGTGAAAAATGAGAGTTGGACAGATATTTACACGTTAGCCAAAATTCCAGACGCGACTGACTGACGTGCTGACAACCCGAGAAGTCAATGACAAGACCAAAGCGTGCTGCAGCTTCTGCGCCCGGGATTAAATTGCTGAAGCTTTATCTCTGAAAAGGCAACGTCTGAGGTCTACCAAGATATCAGTCCTGGTTTGCTGATGTCCAGCCCGGTGCCTAATTCACTGTAACCTGCCTCCCTACTCAAAGTCACCTGATTTAAGTCTTGCTGATGGAAGTCACTGAAAATGGACAGTCTTTTCTCGGGGGCAGCTGAGAGCAAGAGGCTAACACAGGAGCCCAGAGCAATCCCGCTGGAGGAGCTGATTCATCTCCATTGCTGTATAAGAAACGGTAGACGAGCTTCCCTCGAGCAGCACCAGCTTCTACAGATATTCTACTTAATCTCCACAGTCGCAGAAGAAGAGTAATTTTTGAACAATGTATTTACTTAGTTAAATCAGTGGGTATCATTTTCACATTTTGCTTTTATGGAAATCACCCACTTCATTTTAAAGGTGTAAAAGGTGGAACCTCAGGAAGGTTAAACGGCTTGTCAAGAATTACTGTAATCCTGACTCTGACACTAACTAGCTGTGCCAATTTGGATTTGTCACTTCATTTTTCCTAGCCATTCCTTCCCTGTTCATAATGTCACTTCCAAACTTTATTTAGTGGCAAAGTGCTAATGTAAGTGCAAAGTATTACTAATCCTGCGTGCRGCAGACACTGGGATGTAATTCAAGATCTTCTGGCTCCCGGTCCTGTGCTTAACTCTGTAGATCTCGGGATTGTTGAGGACTGTCTTTCCTCTTTCCACTTTCTAACAAGTGCAATTTCAGACAAAATGGTTGTTCAGTTCAACTGTGAACACTCAGTTAGGGAAAAAAAAATCTGCAAATTTGAAAATACTTTTACTTTCTGGACACTCACTGCAAAACCAGGACTTTTTAACTAGGGACAAATAAAACRTTAAAATATTTTGGCCAGTTCTACTCATCAGTATTCTGAGTAGCTGGAAGAGGAATGGAGACAGAAAGACAGAGGAAACCTAAACAACGGGAATTAAAGGCTGCTATTTTATTTGGGCTGGGAGAGGAAAAATAGTAGAGAGCTATGACCTGCAGCTCTTTTGTTTATAAAAGTTATCCTCTTCCTGCCTCAGGTGAAAATTATGGTGCAACCTCTTCACAGATTTTCACACTACCAGCTATCTTGCAGGAAGCTACACTTGATCTTCATGCAGCGAACAAATCAGGATGCCTAGGTCCAGCCAGAACCTACGGCTAATTTGTTCCAGATAGATTTATTGCCACTTTCTGATAATAAGTTTTAACCGGGCTGTAAACTTTTCCTTCCTCCTGTTTTCCTCCTGACCTCTAAGTAAACAAATTAATATGCGGCCCACGTGATACGTATAACACTGTACAGCCCTGGGAARCAGTTTCCCTGTGTACTCTCTCCCAAATCAGATAATTTGGGACTGTCAGCTTGCACAAGGAGATGAGCTTGTTGACCAACTCTAACTGCCAAGATCAGCGCTCACGTAAGGACCAGGGGTTTCATTCCTCGGCACGTCGTAGGCATTTCTCAATCTCATTGACTACAATAGTTTGCAGTACTGTAAGACAAATATGTCTCCATCATTGGCTGTATCTTCTTCGGGAAGCACCTGAACCAGACGGAGCTTATTTAGGAGGAAGGAGGCAAAGCAACCTGTTGATGCTCTCAGGAACGGCGCTCGCCTTCTCACACTCTGCACTGGTGTCAACTGTAAATATAGTTGCAACGCTAGTCAATTTGAGGTCTGCCAGAGCGTATTTAACTACAGATAACATTATTTGTACACAAAACGTGTCTGATAAAAGAAAAGCCTCTGATGAGGACTGACTTGCCATGCTTTCATTATAAAAAGGTGCAAGCGGGCAGTAAACGTACGACACAACACTTTATTCCCCTCCACTGTGACTTGCATCAGAGGTTCATTTGATTTTCCTTTCTTGAAGCATATATCTTTTTCTAGCACTTGTTTCTTTGTATTTAGCGTGCAAGGTACGTACATGCTTTGGCACAACGCTCTGAAAGGATGAGCTCCTACAAAGGAGACCAAAAAATTCTTTATGGCTTACAACACTGTCATTTTTCCTTGCCCTTTAGCAGTTAGTTTTACAGAAGAAGAAACAGAACAAAGGAGCAACCAGCAGTTTGTTATTGGCCATTAGAGCTGCAATTTGTTTCTTTAGTTAAGCAGCCAGTATTGATTTCTAGGGCGAAGTCACGTTGCATAATTCTACCATTTTCCGTAGCGAAACACCAGAGTGGTTTCGACCCACCACTTCGTCCCGAAAGAGGCAGTTCGCTGYGTTACAATTTCCCGCAGCCCGGCCAGTCTCGTGCAGCCCTGCTCGGGGAGTTCAGACATGCTGAAGCAATTCGTGGGGCAGATCTGCAGCTTGCTTAAATAGCTGCCGTTCCCACGGGCTTAGTGAAACTACGACCAATTTACGCAGCAGAGGATACGGCTCATYGTGCGCAGGAGACAAGGACTCTGCCCCGGCTCCCCACGAGCAAGAACAGGCAGCATCGCTGGAAGGGGCCCGAGAAACGGGCTGGGGGTCTTTGGGGGATGCGGAGGCTCACACAGGAAAGGTTAGAACTGTCCACTTCTGTGTTTGTTTAACTCCACYGGCTGCCTTATACAAAATCCTATTTACTCTGCTGCTCTTCTGTGGCAAGAAGAGTAAATATTAGCTTAATGCAGAAAATCTAAGTAACATGGAATGGAAAAAAGTAGCAGCAGAGGAAGTAATAAAATGCGCCTTTAACTCAGATTAAGTGCTTTAATTTGATTATTAGTAATTTTCGCTTATAGTGCAGTTGCATCTAGAAGTCCCAGTCAGGAAAAATSCTGGGGTTAGGCCCTGCACCACCTCCCTTAAGAGCTGCACTGACAAAGCGGGGAGTCGCGTCTGCAAAGGGCGGCCGGCGCGACCGCAGCACGGGTGCCCCGGCTTTTCGGGCGAGCTGAGCCACGGATCCAGCAAACCCGGAGACTGGTTTCCAACAGCACTGCCGGCTGCCGTTACCTTTCTCTTTTTCGGGCGGCGTCAATTTTCATTTTACTTCAGGCTACTACCAAGCCTTACTACAGACTAATGGTCTTTGGCAGTGGATTAAGGAGATAAAATTTCTTCAAGATACCGAACAGAAAAAAAAAAATAATAATAATAAAACATGGGAAAAACTGAAGTGACAASTTAATGCTTTATTGCTAAGTTCGCTGGGATAATTAGTCGTGATGTAATAAAACGAAAGCGGCGCTGGAAGTGGTAAGGCAGAATTTTACAAAAAGGAAAAAAATAACACTTTTATTTATTTTAAGATTCGATGGGTCAAACTCAGCGACTGAATAAGCAGATGAAACTGTCAGGGACTTCAGTGGATTTGCGTGTGCTTAAAACCACTTGCAGCGGTTTGATCTTTCACAGCACCTTACAGAAACAGAGTAGCTAGTTCAGTAGGACTCCGAATCAGCATGGCTTCTGCCCGTCTTAACCAACAGCGAGAAGAAATGGTGCTTCTAATGTAGAAGAAACGCCAGATTCACTGTCATTCAAATCCACACTGGTAAACCACTTTTAATGTCTTTTTTTTTTTCTTTTTTTTTTTTTTTTAATTCAGAAACCTGTCACTTTTACATTTTATATTCTTCATTCCAGGAATATCTGCCAATCATTTTGATCCTGCCAGCTCTCATTTATTAATTGAATTAGCTACTTGGAAAATCTACCAGTATTTAATAAGTTTTTGTGCTGATATAATTACTCTTAAAAATAAATATATTTAACTGTTTCAGTTGAAACCAGAAAATCAAGTATTCTAACAAAACACAGGTCTCTAAATACTGCAATGTGTTACTGAATACAATATTTCCAGGAATATGCTTTTTTTTTTTTTTTGGTATCTCATGTTATCTCATATTCCGTTACGCAATTTGTGGAATTGTGTGTTTAGTTTGTAAAGGTTAGGTAAAGAAGGTTACAGAACTTGAAAAAAAAATCAATCCAATATATAGTTTAGTGCAAGTCAGATGCCCAAGAATAGCAATCACAAGCAATTCGCACAAATGCTCGCGAGCCCCATGCCCCATGCCTTTTCTCCAGTAAGGCTGCTTCAGAATAAAGAGCTCTCTTACTGTCCAGATATAAATACGCTGCCGTTTTAACTAGCCACTCATACACAGCATTACCCACTAGGTCTACCTGAGCCTAAATCTCATATAGGGCCAAATCTGAGTGTGCTTAACACTGATGCTGAGGAGGTTAGTGCAAAAACAAGCAGCCACGGCTTCTCGTATCCACAAACACTGCGTGTCGTAGTTCGCCACTTAGGTAATAACCATTTCTACATGAAAAGACAAAAAAAAAAACAAAAAACAAAAAACAAAAAACAAAAAACAAAAAACAAAAAACAAAAAAGGAGAAATTTAGACTCGGTGCCTGCCTCGGACTGAGGAGGTTCAAAGCCACAGGTCCCACCGCTCCGCCTGCAGGGCCGTCTTGGCCACTGGAATGGAGGCAGTGGTACTTCTGAGAAAAGAGCAAAATATCCGTCGAACCAAAGAGCGAGAGGGGCAGCAGCAGGGAACCTTCTCCTCTAGCCCAGCAATGAGGATGCCGTTGGAGGAGAAAGACAACCTGCAATCTTGTATTGACATACACATTTTATCCAATGCCTTCTAAAATCAAAAATGCATTAACACTTCTGCCTCTTCTCTGAAGAGGAGATGTGTTGTTCCTTCACTTTCCTCTGATTTGCACCAACATGATCCCACTGTAATCCCATCAGTGGGATGGGATGAACACACTAACTTTTTGTTTTGCAGAACATCATCCCAGCCCTCGCTGATGGAAAAGYCAATACAGCAAAACACTCTAAACTTAGTTTTGGACTATTTTTTTTTTTAGGCTAAATGCATTCCAAGCTTCCTATAGCTCACCTTGTAAGATGAAAGTTCACTTTAGATTCACATAAAAAAACTAAAGTCCTCTTAAAAAAAAATGTAAAATTTCCTAACACATAGAACAATGTTTAAGCAGCACAGAGTAAGCAAATTCACACATGGGAGCAATTGAAGTCTAAATGTATATGCTTCATTTGAAAATGGTACTTCTAAGGGAGTTCAATGGTTTCACAGACTAAAGAGGTAGCATGGGGAGTCTGAAAAACTCAAGGGATTTCCGATGGAATCCCACTGTGGTTCATCTAGTGGGGAATCACAACCTTAAAAGAAGTGAATTTCTATACCTTGACTTGCTGCGCGATGAGGTAGCTCTTTGGATGAAGTACTTCACAYTGGAGCAAGAAAAAAAAATCCACATAGAGAGCTCCAAGTAGTGTTACAAGATCACTGAACAGCCAAGGGMTGCCTGCAACTAGAGTGGAGATCCATATCATCTCTGATAACACCTCACATCATAAAATAAGAACGTGTCCTAAAGAAGATAATGAATGAATGCGTCTTCCATTATTCAAATAACGTTACTGTGTAGTAAGTAGTGTARTATGTTCAGTCAGCACAGTTGTGAGAAGGAAAATTTCTGGACATAGAGATTTGAGATGCTTTGCTCATTGTAAAATAAACASGTGGCTAGACCTTGCGCACCAGCTTCCTTGCCTCTTGCAGCACACATCCCGCACAACGCTCATCTTGCTTTCCTAAGGTTCAACTCTAATTGAGTTTCCTTCACACTAAGGGCTTTTCTTTTCCAGTTGTCCCCTCTCTCCTCGGAGTTCTTCAGAAGGCTAAATTATCTGCAGTCTCGTAAGACAGAAAGATACGCCACTTCATTCGTGAATAAGAAAGCGATAGGCGGGGTTTTCTGAAGTAATTCCCAAGTCAGGCTGCTGTCCGCRTGGACTCTCGCCGTTGCCACTTCCCTCTCCCGTTTTGGGGCTGCCTGACCATGGCCCGGGGTGTCAGCCCACCGCGCTGACAGAGCTGTCTTTGCACAGAGCTGCTGTCCCGGCCGCTTCCTTGCAGGAAACAGGAGCCTCCGAAAGCAGCTCAGCTCCACGGCGCGCTCAGAGTAACGCTAGAAGAAGCCCCTCGCTCGGCCAGGGCAGTGGAGCTGTGCTTGTATCTAAGGCCTTGCAAGAGGTCTAGAGGGGAAGGTTCTGGTGCAGCCTGAACGGTGCTTTTATTTCCTTAATTTCTTAMAGGAACCCTCATCCTGGAAACAGCCACGCTTTCCATAGCAGCGGGGGAAAGAATTGCTTATTTCTTTTCACAAGCTGAGGCAGACAAAAAAGCATTAAGACTTGTGCAGGAAAACAAAACACATGGTGTAGTGGACAAATAAAAATGAGGAAAAAACCTGTTTAGATGGGGGGTTATTTTTAACTTGTCATCTTAAGTTTTGCACTTACTTATTTGAAACTTAAAAGTGTTTTCCTTGTTCAGTGTTACATATTGGCCATCACGGACCTTGTGAACAAGAAAATCTGAAATGTCTTCTGCACAAATGAAACTCCTCTTATATCTCCCAAGGGATAGCAAACTTTCTGCTTTTCCCACTTTGCAAATGACAAAAGATTTGAGTACCTGTCTACCTTAGGCATCTTTAAAGCATCTCTTACTGTGCATCTAAGAACATTTCGTAACCAATGTATTGCTAGTATCTCTTCAATGGCTTTTATCTCTCAGTCCTCTTAGGGATTTCCCTCCCTGCTCCTTTTTAAGACTGTACTTATCTCCATCCTGGATAGAGACTGGCCCAGTGGTTGATGGAGGAATGCTTTAGCATATTTTACTCTGATGTAAACACAGTGAGACCAGGGCTTAATTTCATATCTTGACAATGAAGGCCACTATCAAGATCATGTCATTAAAGCCCAGCCATCAGCACTTCTCATGCTGTATTGCCCAAACGCCTTGGCTAATAAAATGATGTCAGATAATCACATTCCACCRTCTTAACACTCTAGCAGATCATGCTCAGGCTGCAGGACGGGGGCCAGAACTGAATGCAGATTAAGGAGTTCCTCACAGGAAGCCCTGCTCACATCAGCTCTCCTCATTTWAAAAAAATACTGCTACAAAATTGAATGGTTCTTTATATAAAAATGAACAGGGGCTCCCCAAAGTGAGATGCTATGCTCTGACCTGCAAGCTATAAAAATAGTGGTCCTCAGTGGCAAGGCTTGTGGAGAGAAGATGAAAGAGGAAGGCGCTCCACGTTCAGCAGGCTAACATCTGCGTGCTCATGAAGCGCGAAGGGCTTCAGTTGGGTGTAACATCTGGAAGCTAGCACTAATCTCATGTCCGATACTCCTTGAGGAACATGGAGAGAAGAACACGCTGGACATCCCCTTCACGTGGAAACCCACACAGAGAGAGCTGATGCCACAGCTTAGGCATCATGCAGGTCCTAGTCAGTAGAGCGCAAGTGGCACGCAGGCACTGAGCGCTGCCTGGGTCTACGGGCGAACAGCTTCACAGCCGTCAAGCGTTTAGCAGACGCGCTTTGTGAAGCCACCAAAGCGCTGCTGAAGTTTCTCCTGCAAAATTTTCTGCTTGCACGTTTACACTGTTGGGCAAAGTTGTAGCAGCTGTGGCGGGTTTAAAAGTAACCATTGCCCAATTTTCGTGGCATACCCATACTACAACCCTATATTCTTTATTGTCAGCTTTAATCACAGTGTAACTGTCAATTTCTGTTACATTGAAAAGATAATACTGTCATATTCCTGTCCATGTATAGGCTAATAGATTCAGCTGTGACTTATGTAGAAAATATGAAAAACAACAAGCTAATTAACTAAGTTCACTTTAAAATAGATTGTGCCTATATTTACTACTAGCATTAATTATAATTTTCAGTGGATATGTTCTTTTTTWAAAAAAATGTTTTATAATTATATTTTATTTTTAATGAAAACTAGAAAAACATAAATAGTGCATCCTTTAATGATCAACACACTAATTCCACTAATGCTGAGTAGCATGTGCTGAAATGATGGATTATCTTAAAACATAATTTTACTAGCTCTGTGTAATTTGTTAAGCATTTAGTAATAAGTATGTCTAATAAAATATGAAAAAAATATTTAGAAAATGAACCATAATTTTAATATAATTTTAATTAATGGGAGTGCAATTGCAGTGGTTTAAATTACATTCCCAGTGGTAAAAAGCCTTTCAAACCTAATTTGTAAGCCAAGATGGTGGCTTTAATGACTGGCAGCAAAGTTTCTTCAACAGATTTCATGGGGCATGATCCAAAGATAATAGGTTTTCAGCCCAATGACAATCCAATTACAATGCCAATCAAAGCCAACTTCATGCACTCTAATTATCAGATTTAGCTGTCAGTTCAAATACAAACATAACACTTTTATTTAAATAAAAATTTAATTTAGAAAAAAAGAAGACTTCATGTGTGATTTATTGAGACTGCAAGAGCAATCTAACTTATTTCTCTAGTAATATAATAAAATCASTCTTGTATTAAAAATGTGAAAACTTTTCATTCCCCTGTATGTGCTATGCTGTATTATTCAGGAGTTAATTTAAGCAAAAAAGCATAACATAACATGGCAGCAGATATTTGCAGACTAGAAGTAGGTTAAATAGAGTAGAAAGGTTTCAGTGAGACAAAACTCCAAGTGAATAAATGACAAAACCTAATTAGTTTTTACCAGTAATCAGGAGAAGCTATGTTAAGACCACAACCCATTTATGCAGATCTACAGCACACAATCTATTGTAGCTCTCTTCCCTTCTCTGTCTGCTTCTGGGTAAAATGAGCGTGTAAATGCATAGCTTTCTATTATACGTGTGTGCTTGTATGTACACACACTCAAAAATATTTGTTTATAAAAAAAACACAAAAATATTATGTTAAAATAAATTTACCATTCCAAATATAGGCATCTCCCAGCTAGACTAGCCCCAYGGTACCTATCAGCTGCATCCTTGCTGTTATTCTCTCTCCTAATCAAAAGTTATTATTTATTAATTATCATAATTTTAAAGATTAGGAAGGAAAATAGTTCAGGTTTCTATRTGCTACAATACATTACAGTACAATTATTAATTCAGGTTTGGTTGAAACYGAGGTAACTGTCCAATAGTACATTTAACACACACAAAATCCTGTCTTCCCACAACAAAAAAATAGGAAAAAAGAACTACAGAAGGAGCAATTATTATACCATTCTTTAAAAATGAGAACTAATTTCAATCTGCCTTTTACTCTCCCTTTTCCATATCAGCTAAATGCTTGATAGCTTGTTAGCTATAACCAATACACCAAAGGTACTAAATTCTACAGGCTCTTATCTTCAGTGGATTCAAAAAATATATATCCTCTCTATATATCCTCTGCAGTTAACTAATACCAGAGTTAACAAAATCAAGAGATATCATTACCCTAGGTGCATACGCTAACACTAACACCCTACACTGACAACTCAAATCTTTGAAAAGTATTTCTACATTTTTCCTCATCTCCAAACCATGAGACTAAATTAAAAATCCCAAGTTAAAAAATTAATCAGTGGTTTGTCTGTACTTGCTCTTTATTTTGACCATTTATGTTACTTCTGCTCTAACAGTAATCTTGCTCATGAAACCAAAGCAATGCCCGTCTCACCTCCCTACTGCTTTCCATCACTTAATTCACAATACATTTCACTCCTCACTCTGTCTTTCAGATGTCCATTACATCATTCTTTGCTATTGCAAGAGACTAAACTTTGTGACCACTATGAAAGTGCAAAGAAAAAGGACGTCAGGGCCTAGAACATATAGGAAGGAGAGGCACCACATTTATATATAATTCAGGGATGATGATCAAGTTGAAGACAGAGCTACCAGGTCCTTGAACTCACCGTCATYTCTCATGATTTGGGCATTCTAAATAGCCACGGAGTCTTTGCATTTGAATCCGAAATGACTCCAGAGTTCGGCCGACAGAGAAATATAAAATTAAAGGACAGAGGTAGGTTCAGTAGTGTTACATTTAATACACTCTCTGGAGGAAACCAGCCAAAGACAAACAGCTTCCCTAGTTGCTGGTCTCTTTTCCCCTCCTCTTTGGCAGTCATTCTGTAGTCGTAGCGCTCCTGAGAGCCTCTAACACAACGGCCCTCCATGCGTGGCTTGACTTTTCACAGCACAGGAGGAGCCTGGATGTAATCTCAGGGCCAGCTACTATCTCGGAAAAGTTAAGAAATTCACCATTACATTTTGTCAAGATTATGACATTCCGCTGCTCCCTCCACCAGAAGTCGGCCGTTGAGGAACCAATTCTAGCAGTTATAGTAAATGTTCCAACTTGTGGCTCTATCTACTATTATTTGGCTAGGCATTGTTTTTCCGTATTTTCACCTATATCATTTCACATGTTAAAGAAAAATGAAAGGTAATACTTATATATCCTTTGCACATGGAATGCTGAAAAAAAACCCACGGCATATACAATATAGATCTCCCAGTACCCTAGTTTAGGGCTAACTTCAAGAATCCCTAGATTTTGCTTGCATTACTCTCCAGATGTGATGTTAAAACTTCCTGATGTAAGTATCATGAGAACAAGAGCTGTAATTTATTGCCATCATGACTACTATTTTTGTTCCCTACCTCACTCAGGCATCAATAATTGGAAAGATAATTTTGAAAACCTATTTAACAATTTGGCCGTATTTACACATCAAGAATCAGGAAGTACACTGAGCAAATTTGAACACCTTCACTAGATTCCRTTCAGGTTTGATTTGTGCTCGGGGAAAGTGTTCTGAAAGCTACCTGTTTTGTTAAAACTTATTTGGCAACACCACATAAAATGTATCATCAGTGGGGACATACGATGTGAGCTGAATGTGCCARCCTCCATTAACAAGAACAGGATCTACAGAAATTTGTATTGAATGGTGAAACATTACTATCACCTGTTTTTTAAATCTGTAGTATTGAGATAATTTGTATTTTGTATTGAGTATGTAGTACTGAGTATCTCTCAGTATCTGTACTGAGAGAAGTAAGAGAACTTTAAAAGTAATAAGCACCTTAATTTGTTTTATAAATTCTTCTAAACCATTTAAAATATTTTTTCTGTCACATTACAGTTAAGTATGGGCATTTTGGAAACAACAAYTAGCCAAGTCCTAAAAGCTATTAAAAATGTTTTCCAGGGTACAGCATCACGCCAAAAACAACAGGAAAATCCAGCATGGAATAAAACATAAGAAAATACAGCAAAACATGCCAGAAAATTATTGGACTAGCATCTATCAAGAAACGTGCAGACATCTGAAGTGCAATACCTTCCTCACACATTATCTATACAAAGAACTTGAAGTTTCTTAGATTGATGAATCAAATACTTAACCATGGATGTTTTATGCCATTCAAATGGAGCTAACATATTTTATTTTCTTAAGGTAAGTAAATCCTGATAAACTACTTCAATGAGCATTTCATCAGAATTTTACCAGCTTGCAAGCGACAGCACAATCATTTTGTTATGGTTGATACACTCACTCATCACACACACAGAACGGAAAAATAGATTTAACTGCTTAGCTCAGACTGTGGACRTGGATACACCTTTTCAAATGAATACAATTATACTGCGTCATCACTGTGTGTAAAAACTGCCCCGTTGTTTATTTAAAACTTCAAACTTGCATATTTCTCAATATTCTCAAGGACTACTTCATATACTACAAAGGATACTAAACATACAAATTTACAGATTACTAACTCTCCTTCATTTGTAAAATGAGATTTCAGTTCTGAAAGCACTGTGACCTGTAGTCCTATATATTTTTTCCCATGGATTTCAGCAGAATGCCCTTTTATAAAACAGGAAGACTTTTTATCAACCTGACCTGGCTAAGAGAAAAATGTGCCATAGGAATTTATTCACATACTCTTTTGTGATTTTGATGTGGATCCAACTCTGACATCCTTATTCAGAACAGCAGAATTAGGTGCTCAGTGTCTAAACAGTGAAGATCTAGAGCCTAAAAAAAACCTGCAATAAGCAGTTACAAGTTCTAGACAAGGGTGAACTGGAAAGACAGCTTTTTTTTTTTTTCATTTCATTTCATTAAGATAATGCAGTGGGAAAGGTGAATAAGTGAAAGAGTGCATGTGCATGAGAAAAAGAGCTCAGCAAACATCCTTCTTAAATTAGATAGATCCTTAGTTTTGTGTTACCTTGCTTGCCCTTCAGGACAAGCAGAGAGGCAAAGGAGGTAAATTCTCCTTTTTTAAGAAAGTTGTTCTTTTGATAATCTTCATAGCTAGTAGAGAAAGGTCACTTCTCAATAACAWTGTTCTTCGAGATGTGTAGTGATCACATACAATCAAATGAGGACATACTCATGCCTCATCACCTGAGACTAGCAAGTTTTCCTTTGTTCTTCCTCTGCTCCTGCTTGATACAGAACATACAAGGAAAAATGCACYCACCAATATTTCAGATATAATTCGACCACAAGACACATACCTGAGAGGAGAGAAGATTGATTGGGAACTGAGGACACATGTGGAGTAATGAGAAGGAAAGAAGATCCAGCATTTTTCAAGCTCCTGTTACCCAAATGACTAATTCACTCGGGAGGATCTCAAAGTCCTTCATATGAATAGAGATTGCATCCTTGCTCCAACAAATACTGCATGGGCTCTTGAAGCATCAGAGAAGGGAGGGTGTCAGTGATGGAGCTCCCTTTAATTGCACAGAAGACACCTGAAATCCTGATTTCATCTAAAACTGCCCCAAGTTGTAGCTTCAGTCTGACAGAACATATTCTAATCACAGTAAGGTGCTCCACTATAGCTTCCTCRAAGTCTTGAGGCAGCTTATGATCTATATGAATAATTAGTGTGTTGAAACAATCGAACACTTTGACTAACTAGCAAAGGACTTGGACAAGTGAGGATCTTATGGAAGTATCTAAGCCTGTGGTGATGGAATTATGCCTTGATGACACTGAGGGTGTGACATGCAGATTCAGCTCTAAAAGTCAGCAGTCTGAGAAAAGAAAAGAAAAAAAAAAACAGGACTAATCTCTTAGGAAAACAAACTTAGGCAACATCTGAAAGAACAGTTTACTTCTAATAAACATATCAGGAGAATAAGTCATAAGAATCTGAACTTCCATCAACCTCTTACCTAAGGTAACATCCATAAGGAAAGTCGKGTTCATACCCAGGTGAAAAAGAGAGAAGGAATCCAGGGACTTGCATTGTCTTCCATCATGCTGTTCAGAAACAGCTATCCCTTTCTGCTCAGTCAATGATTTCTCAGCTAATGAGAAGCCAGTAACCAATTTGCATCTATCTGACAATAAATATGCCTTTACTGACCGACACAATAAAATTCACAGATTGAGAAGGGATCAGGCTCAACTTACACATGTGTGTTATATTCTTAGGACTCTGGAAAAGCAAGAGTGCCATTCAAAGACACTTAAAACATGCTCTCTCAAATATTTTTGCAGGCATTTATTGATGTAAGAGAGAAGAGGAAGCCATGACTAACATCTTCATGAAGATGCAGGCAACTGCAGATCTTCAGCTGAATTAACACTGGTAGTAATTCAAGGACCATTAATGAAAATAGAATTGACAAGATACATTAAAAAAAATGGATTCTGTAACTGCAAAATCAAACTCATTCTGTTTCTGGAATAACTAGAAAAATGTCTGCCAATATCGTGATTCTGAATGTGAATTTAGGAATACAGGAGTTCAGTTTGGGCACATATGAGGGGAAGCTATCTTCTTGCCTTCCTGGGCACATAAAAGAATGTTTTTTCCTTTCAAATGCCAACAAATCCTTGTGGTAGTCCTTGTTCAGAAAAGTCTAAACTTGTTTGTAGCAAATCAAGCATGATAATTCACTAATAACAACTGCAGTGAGGCTAAGAAATAAGTCCCGCTTCCCAGATCACTAGGCTGCTTGGCCTCTCGGTCCCTAGAACGTGGCTCCAACACAGCTGCCGTAATCACAAACACAGATGCTGGCTGGCCACACAGTATACCACGTCTCAGGATATCTCATACTTCCATTCAGCTCTCTTGATGACTGGAAGACACAAACCAAAGACTTCCAGAGCTTGTGAACTGGCTGCAAAATAACTTCACTGACTACTGAAACCCAGGGTAACCCAGAAAGAGAAAAAGTAGCACAAGACGCTGGCCAGGCTATGAGATGATKCAGCCTCGTGGTAAGTTGCTGTTGGAGAATACCAAAGTACTAGGCTTGCACAGCTTGCTCTTGACCTTTACTAGATGGTAAGAAGTGTTTTTCTGCTGCCTTGATGAACCTTTTGACTTGTTTTGCAAGACTCCAAGCAGGCTTTATGAATCTGGGAGTTCTTTGCTTTGGAAGCATGGTCAGAAAGTTGTAAAAGACATGGTGGTCAAAGACCTTTTCAGCAATCTGCCTCATGACAGTGCTACACAAGGAGTTTGGTAAAGAGCACCATCAGGAATAGGACTCAGCTCAACTGGTTCACACTCCTGCCAGCTGCAAGGAGCTAGCAGATTATTCTGGAGCTTGATTTTGAGCTTGCTTCTCACCCAACACTAGAAAAAATAGCAGATAGACATCTTCCCAAAACCCTGGCCCTTGCTAAGACAATCTAGAATGCTGGAATAATGGCCACAGCCTTTGCACACAGACCATAAATAAAGTGACATTATGAGTGAAGTCATTATGTGGAAACTGATGTTCCTTAGCTGGAAAAGATGAGCAACAGCCAAGCGTTCTACCTCAACCTGGGACTGAAGCGGAGCTGGAAGAGGGGGAGGCGCATCCTCCCACATGCCTACAGGAGGAAAGGATTGAGAAACAAACTTTCTGTTCTCACAGAAGGGGACAATAACAGAAATGTTATTGCAACATTTCTAACAGATTGCARTAGATTGATGCATTTTCCCTGCATGTAGCTCTTTTCAGCTGTCACTAGTGAGGTGGTCTTGAGATGTTTTATGCCTAGAATATCTAGATCATCAAACTCTTCCCATTGATACACAACAAAAAAGAGACTGAGAAAAAGACAGATAGCATGAAAGTCAGTATGGAATTATGGTTCACTATCTATGATAAGCAAAAAAGCCCCCAAACAAACAACTACTCCTTCATTTATCTGGAAACACAGATTGAAAAAAGATATATATATATATATAAAAAGGAATAATTTCCTTCAAGACTGTTCTTGGATGCCTTATGCTTTGTGCTTGGAATGTACAGCTCTTATCATTATGGGTTTTATCCAGATGATTTCCATTTATAGGGGGAAAAATGCATCCCATTTCTTGTTATCTCCCACTGGCTCCAGGAACCAGAGTAATTCTGTTGACATTATCACTGTTTCAACAGAGATCAATTTTAACTATTGCATGAAAGTATATAATACTACTGTCACAAAATTTTGGCATATCTCTAATTTAAGATGATAAGTATTTGGTCAATTACATTAACCAAATTTATACTGGGAGATACAATGTACAAATACCAAGGGCAAAAGGGACTAGCATTATTCCTCCTATTTTTTTTAAAAAAGGAAAAGAAATCCTTTTTTATTGTTGCATTACATTGAAATCTGCATAAATAGGTTATATGTTGTCAGTCAGAACCAAGTGAAGTTTGAAACTTAAAACTGACTGGAGTTTTTAGCAACCTTCCTCCCCGGAAACAGCATTTTAGATTGCACAGTTAAATCCTTTTGTCAACGCTGAGAGATTCAGGCTACTTGTGCTTCAAGCTGAAAACTCCCATGTTGTTAGCAAAAATAGGATGATGGAAATGTAAACATCTTACTTACTATGTGCTTGTTCTTTCAGTAAAACAGAACTTTAGCCTTAGTAAGCCATGGCAGTATAACACATTGTAAAAACAGTAACAATAGCAAAAATTATTAAACATTTATCTCTCCCATGAGTGAACATCTGGCCTGCATCAAAATGCTGCCTTGGGGGATTCAGCACCAGAACCTTTAAGGTTTTATGCGACAATGCCTAGAGAGGGCAATAATAGAGCATATTCCTCATAGGTTTTTTAAGCACTGGCCTCTTGAAAATATCAAGAGCAGAAGCTGAACCACATATCACTTTATAAATGAAATGTTAGCTTTCTCATTTGTGACACAGGAAAAAAAAATCAAGTACAATTTTAATTAAAAAGAAATTTAAAACAAAGAGTGGGAAAAAAGTCATGCAAAATATTATATTGCAGATAGCAAACAGGTGTGAGAGGTTCTTTTTTCAGATCTTACATGAAGAAGACATTGCTAAAGGGAAGGACTTTTCTCACCTAGGAGTTTTTCTGATGGTACAGCTTTCCGCCAATTTTCAGCTCACTACCTCTACAAAGTTTATCCTCTTTCACCAAAATCTTAGGAGAAGTTGCAGGGAACAACTAGGGAAAGCCAATCAAATATTATTTCTCTATAAGACAGATGCATAGATAGACACAAACAGAGTCACTGTGTGGCAGTGCCAGGTTCAATTACAGCTGATCAAAGATTATAAGTTCTCATAGCCCCAATACTATACTGCAATAACCTTAGCTGTCATGTACAGCAGAATACTATTTTTCATRAGTTGGGGAATCCTACTCACGCAGAAATTGAAGAGCTCTCTGCTGCCTCACCAGTACCAATGTGGTGTCCAAAGCATCAGCATAAATCTTCTGTGTTCACATTCAACTGCCTGCTTATAGCACATGGTGCATGCGGGCAAAGCAAGCCCTGGGCCGCTAGTACTATTATCACATTTGAATTTCATACGAATATAYGTACTACATCCTAGAAGAGACTAAAAAAAGAATGCCTAAAAAAAGAAACAAAGATAGCAACATAAACATGCACCTTTACTTTTTTATTCTTGTATCTTTATTCTCCAGAAGCGGACTATGCACAGTTCAAAGCGGTGCCTCTTCCTTGCTTCCGGACGCTTAATCCAGAGTCCAAAAATATCTGTCTTTATTATGGCATGACACAGTTTTAAGGAAATGGTCTTTGGGGCCTCTCATGTGTCTTTGTTACCAAAAATAAGGAGGAAAGAAATGAGAGGTATCTGCAGGATTAAGACCCAGCAGCAATATTAAAGCACTCAGAGCCACTAGGAGCTGCAGTCTGCCGAGGTGAAAGAAGCTGAAAGAATACGCACAGGAGTGGAGAAAAGGAAAATCAGCAGCTGGTCACGCTAAGGGGAGGAAACAGCCAAGCAGAATAGACAAGTAGGACAGCACCACGTCCAGTGAAGAACAGAGAAAGAGGGAGAGAAGGAGAAACGCTGAAGAGAAGACGACAACAAAAACAACAAAAGGATAAAAATGATTTAAGTTTTCTCCATGAAAAAAAGACAAAACGCTTGCAGACAATAAAGAAAAATATTTCCTAAAACTTGTTTCAAAGAAGCTACTCAGAAAAGTGCTATAGATACTAATCCCAAACAGAATAGCATCAGAACTAGTTTATAATTCSAGGTTTTACGTTTGCCTACACTAAACCAACAGGATTACCTATGCAGCCAAATACGAAATAACATGAACAGGAGTGGCAAAACTGCACTTTTAATCTTTTCTTTTAAAACATCTTTAGATAAAGGTGCAGACCTTTTGTTTACTTCCAAAGAACTAAAAAGCAACCAACGTGCGGAGAGGGGGAGAGAGCGAGAGAGAGGACCGAGAACGGCGCGTGGTCACGACTACGTACGCCCTTTCTGTACAGACAAGACAAAGATTTATCTCACGCACACAAGGGAGGCGTGTAAAGCGAACGATACTGGGAAACGCCAGCGAGAAACCTGATAGCGAAGATTAGAGCGCAGAGCCTCATATGGATCAAACGTTGGGTCAAGACACAAATGTGAGAGGGGAATACAAAACGGTTCTGTTTGGACTCTCATCAGAATAAGGAAACATCGCACAACCRTACACCCGTGCTCCCAAGCGGTGCTTCCCTCCCTTCTGTTAATAACTATGTCGCTMTTTTAAAATGTAAGAAGAAAAATTTGCAGATGTAATTAACATTATTATTAACAAGACTGTGTCCTGTGGTCATAATATCGTAACTAATCCCATTAGATTCTTGAACAGCAAAGAACTACAACAAAACTATTTCTAACTGTTCGGCTTTGCTTCTCAACAAGCAAGTCTTTAGATTTATTAATATTGCTTGTTAATTCCTACTATGTACATTGGTATTACAAGTGGGGGAAAAAATCAGCTATTTACCTCATCTTGGTGCTTTTCTAATGCATTGGGGTTCTATATAAAATCCTAATTGATTTTATTTCTTCATAAAGGAGCCTAAACAGTTTGTGCATAGATGTGCAAACAAAAGGTTCTAAAACTGCATTTTGGAGGAGACAAGGATACTGAAAAACAGAATCAAATACTGAACACAGTACATCCCGAGAATGYAATCTAGTACATCCCGAGAAGAGTATTTCTGCGTAGTGTAAAGGATTCCACTCACAGGTTCAACCTGGATTAATCCATAATGGTGGGTTTGACGTAAGAGAGTGAAGGATGGGCACGAGCAAAGGATGCTTTTACAGAGCAAGAAAGGAAAGAAACCAATGAAGTGACAGAGCCTGATGATAAAAACAGATCGCAAAGAGGAAATTACATCCAATGCACTATTTGTTCATTGTTTTTAAAAAAAGCACGATATCCTGTAGAGGCTAGGAACATCTTTTTTGATGATCAAGACCCAGCATATGTCGGTATCAAAAAAAGAAAACTATTAAAATGACGGGTAGCAGTTGGTAGACTGCTATCAGAAAAAAGTAGAAACTCACACTCTGGTGTGAGATCTGTYTCAGTTTTTCCTAGTCCACAGGAAAGCAGTATTACCTTCAACTCTTTAAATATACTCAGCTATTTCAGCACTATGTAACCTAAGTTAAAACCTAAAGTTTAAAACTATATTTGTAGCATGAAATTAAATTATGATGCCAAAGTAAAATAAATGTCGACTATATTCAGTCAATCATCTGCATCATTCTTTATAGTTCTCATTTATATTTGATATTGAATTGCTCCCTTTTTAAAATTCAAATAACTCCCTCATCGATCTGATCTTGAATGATTTTACTGAACATATCTTTTTAGTATCTAACACACTGTGATTTTGTTCCACATATGTTGTGCACTAGCTGATTCCATCCTAACCTCACAAAACATATTAAGCTTAATAAATATATTTATGAGAATTACTTTGTATAGTCCTTATGCAATCAGCCATGCTGTGTATGATAGCCCAAGACGATGAAAACCCATTGACTTTTTGTAGCAAATTAGTCTACCACCTAATCGGTGAACCCTGCTAAGCTTTTGAATTATGACGAGAACCAGCAGCTCAGTTAGAACACTCAAATGAATTATATCAATTCATAAACTTGTTCATGTCCAGATTTCATTAGCCACACATTAACAGCATTTTATGTTTATTACTGCTCTGACATAATCTATAAATAACTGAAATGCTAATCATAGTGTTCTGCCGGGCATCATCATTTAATCATAAAGAGATACATTATTATAAACTATAATAGATAATAACAAGTCCGGGTCAATGGCCGCATATTAAAAGATCACAATTATATCCTATAAGGGTATGTACCTCATACATTTGGTGACACAAAGGTCCATATCTAATCACTTGCAAATGTTTCCCCTCTGACATACTTACAGTACAAGGTGACACAATTAAGAAAATACGCTTGTAAAACAGGGCAATCTTTGAGCATCAAAGTAAACAGAGAACAATTAATAGCGAGGGAAAACACTATAGCATTTGCCAATGGTAGTTCGATTTAACTCTTCATTTCTGGGTTTGTTCTTCCTCTGCTGAAACAAATCATAATTAC
Organism: Rhea americana; assembly: GCF_003343005.1. NCBI lineage: Eukaryota > Metazoa > Chordata > Aves > Rheiformes > Rheidae > Rhea > Rhea americana. Next base: position 891,209 of record NW_028186279.1, read on the forward strand.
GGCACTGGAAAGTATATTGTATAGGAGCATTCTGACACATTACTGCAGCAGCTACTAAGCAAGGGCTAAAATGCTACCTATTGAGCTAAAAACACAAAACAAAAGAGCAGGTTGGCCTGTCTTGCTTTTTAATCCTTCTGCCTAATTTAATACATTCTTTCAATGACCTTGTGCCGTAAAAAAGGTAGGATATTCACATATAGCCTGCACTTTTTCTTTTAAGGAGCACTGATTGACTGAAGCTACTCTCGAAGTCCATTTTACAGTCCCCATTCATTTCCAGGCATTATGTCATTATAGCTTCTTCTTTTTTTCTCCACAATAGAGAAATGATCTAGATTATACATTAAGTGTAACAAGATGATGGAATCAGTAGCTTACTGACTGATGTTAGTACCACGTTTTTGCTGAGGTAAAACATCCTGGCAACATACCAGTTGCTAAATAAATAATTTATGTAAAAGATTTGTCAACCAAAATAGTTCTACGTGGGAAATAAATCTGATCCCAGGAACAAAAATTAATTGCAGATTATTAGGATAAAGTGTTTTTTTTTTAAAAAAAACAGAGAATTAGACTAATTTAGAGCTTTAGTTGAATAGGAAGCAGAGATGTAGTCTGTCATTGCAAGCACTTGCACCTCATACCTCAGGGTGAACCGAGGGAGATAAAGAAAGGAATGTAAAACACTATGGAAACCAACCTCTGGAGACTTAATATTCTGATCAGCTCACCTCCGAACATCTGGCTCTTAAATGTTCAAGCACAAAAACAAGAGAGCTAATGAAAGCAGTACATATTATCTCTCCCATCAATGTACCTCACAAACACCTGCTAAAATTAAAACAAATTGAATCTTGATTGCTGATTAAGTACCCCTTCTTTAGCTAGATATTCTGTCATTATTTGCCCTGGCGCACAATGCGTAAACTGATGAAAAGCTTGTGGTGGGCTGCAGCAGCAAAGGTTGATAAAAGACGATTGAGACATAGATGCATGTAAACTGCAGCAAATTAACTTTGTGCGCTCTTGCCCTCCAAAAGTTAGTTTTTGATTTTTCCCTCATTTCCAGGGCAAAAATCAGYTTCATTTAAAATGGGGAGTACATAAACCGAATACTGTTTTTCTCCACAACATTCATATCATAGGGAAGAGTTGATAGATAGCCCTTACGGTATTTACTAACACCATTGCCCAGCTACTGAACTGAAAAATAACTCTGAACAGTTCTACTCTACCTAGTATGTTTTTTAGACATTATCAAGTATGTGTGAAGACTTTCAAGCATTTATATGTCTGCGCCTGCGAAAAAGAACACAAAACCTCTTCAGGAATGTATAGCCTCTATTTATCTTAAATAGATGCTTAGGCAATAGCARGAAAAAGGTTATATGGTTTACTATCAATAAACTAGGGGAATGTTCTGCATGCTCACTTCAGTCAGGTTAAAAACATCCATTACAATTTTCATCACACAAATACAAATTCCCTCCTACATGAACACCGATGACAGATGTGTGGCTAATCTACCATGTTAACTTCATTTGAGAAGTTGTGGTTTTGTTCAAACTTTATTAGTTAAACTTGAAKTGATCCCAGTGCATTTTAAGCCAGTATTTAATCTAGTTTAAGTATGTTTCCAGATATCATAAACTCTTAAGACATCATTGTTTACTATATATGTATATATATATGTATTCACGTAAATTGCACTGTTAAAATAATCAACTTTTATTTYGCTCACAGCTCCTTGATAATCAAAAAAAAGGAAAAAAAACAGCAGTGTGACAGTGTGTAAATCCTTCTTAACAATAGCATCTACAAAACCTGTTTCTTGACTGACAATAAGGTCATAAYAGCACATATGTTTGGCATATGTATTTCATCAATGGTGATTATAACGTGAACCAAGAATTAGCTTCAAAATGATGGGTTACTTAAAGAACTGGGGAAGGACGTTTAAACAAAAGAAACGTCCTGAATCACTTACTATGGTTTGACTTTTTTTTTTCCTTATTGCATTCTAAATTATTTAAATATACTATTAGACATCATATCGGAAAAAACAGATGTTTTCTAATTATGAACTGATTTTACAGTGTGATGGTGTCACATATTTAAATTACAAATACACATTTTTAGCATTCCAGCTGTGCTTTACAAGAGTTTAATTTGCTTCTTGTGATATGTCACATTGCACCTGCCTTTTAAAACTCCTATAAATGTAAAACATTAGTCAAACACGAGTATTAAAACATGCTGATGAATTCTAAAGACTTTGAAAATCTTATAGAAGACGAAATTTATATTAAGGTTTAATAATGAACCAGCTAAATGTTTATTTWAAATAACATACAAATATTTTAGAGAAGTATCAAATGGGAACGATGATTTGTGTGTGTGCACATAGGCAGTACATAGAATTAAACTGGTGTTACTTAGCTCACTTCATACGCAAGGTATTCTGAAGTACTTTATAAATTAGTGATGTTAAGCACTAGGAATACAGTRACTTTGCAGGAAGCCAGCTGCACTCTCAGCCAGAACACACGGAGGTACGGACATTAGTCACTGGATTAYAGACAGGAGAAATACTGGCCCAGGAGCTATTCACGGTCTTTCAAAAACAGTCTATAAGTTGGGTTTTGCTTCTCCCCCAGGTGACAGGACTAGAGATAAATACAAAAATACCAGTTTAACGTCTCAGCAGAAATRCACCAGGATTTGCATTAGCACTGGCTAGTCGGGCACGTCCGAGTTCCCGGTTGCGTGCTCCCACCCGGCGCGCCGCCCGCCCCAAGCTCCCGGCACCCGCGGCTCCCCGGGCCACCCGCGCCAAACTCGGAGCGGTGGCTCCTCGCACACCTAACGCTAGCGACGACGCCGTTGAAATGCTGTGCCTTGCTGTTATGTTTCCGGGAATAAAAGAGCAATAGTTTCTAGAAGGACAGATTTTAAACTTTGGAGCGATGAGTTGGTGATTCACAGAAACATATGGCTTGATACAGTGGGAGTACGCGCAGCCACTTACTGTCTTGCACACTCCCTCGAAATAACAAGTATCGCTTTGGATTTGTAYGCAGGTATAAAAAGAAACAGAGTAAATAACTCCTGGGGAAAACACAACACTGTTGGTATAGCTTCTGGTCCTGATCTTTTAACAACAAAGAAAGAAGAATTTTTTGAAGCATTAGTCTCCTTGTGATTACAAATACATATTAAAGAGCACCGTAGACAAACACTGACGCTCATTTAAAGCTGGTCACTAGCTGCATAAACACACGCAAGGATCTATTTGTTGCAACCTAATCCTGCGTCAAGGAAATCAAAGGGAACTTCTGGTGCGTCAGCGCTAGCAGGACCTGGCACGGGCGCCRCGACCGCACCGCAGGAGAGACCGTCCCAGTTTGTGGTGGAGCCTTGCTGGTGAGCTTGCTGCTAGCAAGCGGACCGGCCCCATCTTCCTGCCCGGCGAAACGCTCTGCAGTCGCCTGTCCTTTAACCCGGGGCTAAATCCGTCCTCCTAAAAGCAGGCAGCGGTGTTTGCAACCTCAGGCGGCGCCCGCGGAGCTCCTCAGCCTGCGCCGCAGCTCCCCGGCTGGACACGCGCGCGGGGCCCGGCTGCCAACACCCAAGTGCGAGGGCGCCGCGAGCGGGGAGAGGCCCGGGGCAGACCCGACAGCAGGACACCTGCCGCATCAGACTGCTCCGTAACGTATTGGAAGATGTAAGATTTGAGCAGCTGCACATAGTCGCCCCTGCAATTCAAAAGCTTTCATGCACTTAATGTATTTGAGAATAAATGTGAGGGCATTTGGACTACATAAAGTGTTGTAAGTCCTCTGGACACATTTTACAGAGACATTTTCAGGGCAAGGCTACGTTACGAAACAGAATGATTCTTCCTCGGGAGACCTTTCAACGACTCCTCCTCGAGTTTTGACACGTGCTTTTTGTTTCAGCGCTGCATGATGCAGTAGTCTCTGTCACATACTGCAGTGTCATAAATAGGCAGACAGAGAGCTTGCATGCTTTGCTAGAGATAAAAAGTGGATGCTCTGCAGATCTCAAGATTTTCCAACAGTCATTAGGGAAATTACTTTTGCTTCTCTCGCATGAAGTTCACTGTACGTGCAGCAGAAATGCTGTGCTCTGGGTAAGTTAMGACATTTTGCAGGAAGTTTCACTTTATGCAATATACATACCAGGGGCAGAATAACCGCWCCATGTTCATCTTTCTATTTTGTTTCAAATATTTCACATTAGGAAAACTAATAGAAGTTTCATCTGGCATTTGGCATAACTAATTCTTTTCAGATTTTATTTTTTCAGAACTTAATGTAATCCTAAAGCAAATAAACAACAGAAATTTCTCAAAACTGTCCTAATTCCTCTAGCCTTGTGATTTTTTTTAATTGCCAACAATATTTTAGTTTTTAGTAAGCTTACAAAGCCAAAATTACCCTAATCGCAATTACTTAAGTAGGCTATCAATGTACAAGAAAAACACATCGTATTACAGTAAAATGATTAATGACAGAAGACAGAGATAGGATAAACGGAACCCACCAGGGAAAGGTGGATCTCCAGCCAAGCTGTGTGTGATGGGGAGGGGGGGGATTCTTTTCTTTTTTCCTTTTTTTTTTTTTTTTTTTTTTTTGGAAAGAGTATTATCATTTACTCCATTTTACCTTGATGAAAAACTCTGCATTCGGACTACTCCACGCAAATAAAGAGTGAATGAGGCTCACCTCCTCGCTTGCACCAACGGTGCCAGAAGACATAAGGATGGATAAGATGTGCAGATGCTGATTCTGTGTCAGTGCGGAGGACGCTGACACAAACCAAAGGTCCCACCCTTGGCTTGACACCTTTATACAATTTATCTATCCCAAACTATAAGACAAGGAATATATATTGATACTCTTTGAAAAACACTTTGTGGTCCTCTGACAAATATATGAATACACGTATATAATGCACTTCAGACACATGACAGATAAGTGGCATTTAGATGCTACTGAAGCTGGCCTAATTAAGTTAAGTCAAGGCAGAACTTTGCCATTAGCTCCATCTGGAAGAGAATCAAGTTTATAGTCTTTCATAGGGAGATGGAATCTTCTAACTAAAAGTTTTCTATGCATGATTTTGAGATAATATAATTGAAATGCAAAAATCGAAAGAACTTCATTTTTTTCTGGAATTTGGCTTGCTACAGTATCATCAATAATTCTTCTTTTGCACTCTATTTTACTAAAGAAATCAAATCTTCAGTCCGTGGTTCCAGTAATGCTTTGTTTGGGTTTTCAAGCTATTYCTGTTTCATAGAAGTAATATCAAATTGAAAATATTTCTGTTCAGCAAATTCAGCAACTCTAAATTAAGAGAATCTGTAGTTTATTGGCTTTGAATGCTTGAGCAGGTTAAGAATGTGTAAGCAAGAAAAATTTCATTTAGAAGGAGAAGTGAAATGTCCATGAGACCAACAGAGACATTAGGAGAGATTAGGCCATCTCTGTAAACTACTTTTAGYTGCAAGGTTATCAAAAATAATGAATGCTACTAATTAAAAGAAACATTTTTTGAAATAAAGAAAATCTGTCTTTCAGTAATAGCTCATAGATATAAAATTGTGTGATACCCAGTAAAACACTTCTTGTATTGTTTAACTGAAATATACATTGAACAACATACGTGCTTTAGAGCAGATGGCCAGTAGGCCACACTCTACACAGAGTAAAGCTGTTGTGCAAAAAAAAAAAAAAAAAAAAAAACTTCACTAAACACATATTCAAAGTTTGGTCCACAGAATAGTTGGAGTTTTCAATGAACCACGGTAGGCCTCAGTAGACACTAGGAACAATTCTCAAAAAGTCAGTGAGAGCTGTATATTAATTCAGCAAATGAGTTGTGCTATAGTACACACAAGCAACTATTTGGGGACTATTTAAAATGTCTTACGGTGTGAATTATGATCCTGTAGACAATTCAGAAAGCCCAAAAGTGTTTAGAAGAAAATAGAAAATGGCTCAAGATTTTCACTCGCTGAAAGAGACATCTTTCACTTCTTTGTTTCCGTTTTTGTAAGTCATTATTAAAATTTGATGAATTTAAGCTTTGCTAAATGGTTATATTCCTTTCAAATTTATTTTCAAATCCTGTTTATTTTAAGAGAGACTTTCAACTTCTGAGTGAAAAAGCATGTGAAACAAAGATGTTTTACATTTTGCTGATATTTTAGTTACTTTTAAATTTAGCGGAATAATAATGGCATTACTCTGGCATGATGTTACTCTACTCGGACCAAAAATCTTCAGCTGGTCGGAAAATGCACTGAGCGTTTTCTGTAGTTGCTTCTTCCTAGGAGACCTCAGAAGTACAGCCTACCACCAAAGGTTTAGCCAAAGCATCTACAGAGATAATTTAGCTCTGCACACTTCATTTTAGTTCATAAAGTAGTCATTCAACTGAAGTGCTCTCTGCAGAGGTGCTTCACAAGTGCTTTGCAGCAGAGAAGTGATCCACAATATGATCTGCCTTCTGAAGGCCTGGATTCAAGGTTTTTTTTTCCCCCAACAAAAAGCATCTGTTTATAAAGAGACAAGTTTGCCGTTTATGTAAAGTGGCATAAACAGGTTGGCGTCAGTGAAGCTGTGGTAATTCATACCTGCTGGGGACGCCAAATGTATTGAAAATGTATTGAAAATTCATTCGTGAGCTGATTAGGAAGGAAAGATCTGATTAGGAAGGAAAGATCAAAACGGTTGTTTAAAAAGAACAGCAAGGAAAGCTTCATTTCACAGAAAAAAAAAAAGATTCAAAAAGTAAGAGGCTGAGTATTCGAAGTCACTAGGAAAGCGAGATTAATCACCATATTGTGTAAATGACAAAATGCCAGGAAAACACAAAATGCAAATAAATTAAAAAAAATAAAGCCAGAGACTACTATTTTAAGGATTTTTTAAGACTGAACACAAAAAGAATATCCTAGAATTCTTAAAGCATTGATAAATATGAACCAATTACTTATTATTTCATTAAAGTGGAGATGGAAAGGACCGATTCTTAACTCCTCTGTGTTTGCCTCCTGGGGTCCTAGATAGCTTTTCCTGTCAAATTAAAAAGGGAAAAAAGATAAATAAACATGAGAAATTAAGATTGTCTAGGCATATGAAGGAGAAAGGGAAAGAAACAGGGAAATAATGTTCCACAATTATTACCGGAGCTAAGAGAAACAAAATTACTTGATCATAAATTCAGGATAATCTGGTTTTCTTTATGAGTTTCCATTTTATTAATGGAAGGAAGGCAACACCTTAGTGTACCCGGATGAATTAAAATGCCTATTTGTAGAAGCAATCCTCCATAGGGGTCTTTAATAGAATCTGTGAACAATTCTGGAGTCAGATAATTTAGCTGTAAAAAGGCAATATTAATAGCTCACCTCGCTAGGCGCACAGACCAGTCTGGACCAAAGTAGAACGAAGGGACTATTGGCATGAAAGACCGTGCCGTTTATTTGCATTATCATAACTTCCATACAGCCACGCAGCTTTACAGGCAAGCAGCCCTTTAGAAAAAGGAGGACAAGTCGACAAGCACAGAATCAATAAATTATCTGCCTGCCTTGTTTATCAAATTCAACGCAGCCCAGGGAAAGAGCTTTGGACGGAAGCAAGCTTGGAACAGAAGTAGTATTAAATACCTGGAAAGACTGCGGCTTGTATTTGTTTCAAAAACTGCAGCAGGGCTGCTTTAGAGCACTCGGGGCCGSTGTAAGCAGCCGTACTCGCATCCGTCCCCGAGGCTCTCCGTTCTATTCGGCTCAAATTTAGCAGCCCCCGGTCGGACTTTGGGGAGTTTCGGGGGGTTGTTTAGTTCTGCGCCTGGTAAGTGGGCTGCTCCTGCGGGCTGTGAGAAGTCAGAATACGATATTCTCCCCGAGTCGGCAGCACAGTGCAGCGGGGTACTATTTTACAGATTTTTTTTCATCTCATTATTTTTTTTTTAAAAAAAAACTCTTCTAAAATATAACTGTTCAAATGCTTCAACTCAACTGCTCAGTAGGATTAAATGCACCTGAAAAAATACTCAGGTATTTTGCAACTCCACCAGCTCTTGCAGTAAAGTTCCCACGGTCTTTGCATGGGAAAATGTATGTGCATCACCGATATAATTTATTTTAATGATCTCTACCATCCTRAAAAGGTTACAGTCTTTAACGCTGCAAAACAATGTATTTACTTCCTAATTTTAAAAGTAGAGCTTTCCCATTACTTTCTCTTAAAAAAAATAAAAATAAAAGTGATAAAAGTGGAAGAGAATGTATAAAATATCCTCCTCTTTTTAACTAATCTGACAAAGATATTGCACATGAAAATTCCAATCAAATCTTAGTAATGATCATTAAATTCCGTCTACGGCAGACAGTCCCTGTAAAATATGATGAGGAAAAAAAACTTTAAAAGGAAGCACTTCAGCCTACCTGTGGGTACTTGCTACTGCAGTACTATGAAAGCAGGATAATTTCAGATTTGAGAAATTTAGGTTTTTGCTACGTTAGTGTTAAAATGATACTAACGCAACCCTGAAAAGATCGGGCATAAAATTTCATTACATCAGCACCTGGCAGTCTTCACTTTTTAGAGCCAAGGAAAAGATAGAAATGGTGACTGGTGTTGAACCGTGAGAATTACCACAAAACCACATGTTTACTAAAGAACTAAAAGTAGAGCGCTTAGAAAGTTTCAACAAAAAAACTGTTTTCCCTGTAGAAAATTGAGTTTTCAACTCAATTAAGTTATTTATGATAATGAACTGCTTTATGAGCTAGATTGGAAGAAAAGTATTATCAAAGCAATAAATATTCCAGCCTGACAATTCTACAATTCTTTTTTTTTCTTTTTCTTGCCTTTTTTTTTGTTACAAATAATAGTTCTGGTTCATTTTTTTCACAATCCTAATCCGTTCTACAGCCTGAGCTCTCCAAAAAGATTTAATCTCCCATGACGTAAACTGCTCCTCTCTACTATGAAAGGGGGCAGGGGTTGACATATATACATATAGCAAGAGCACAAAAGTGCATACCCAAATACTCAAGATAGCCAGATAAAACATGAGAAAAGGGAGCCTACACAAGACCATGAATACACAACACCTCCATGTAGGCCTCCTGAGAATATATTGAATGGAGTTGACTGAAACATTTTGATTTCCTGAACTATTTAGATTTTCTCCTTTCCAAAAAAAAAAAAAAATGTTGCAACCCATCAAAAAGAAAATGCAGTCCACAGAAAGAAGTATGCAACCTTCATCATCTGTTCCCAAGTGAAGTACCAAAGCRAAGTGTTCGACCAGCAGAAGAATGGTACTGTCGACCACCCAGAAGTCTAAATTCAAATCAGATATCACAACAAACAAGACTTGAAATTTCATAATTGATCTTTGATAGATATTTCTGCAATTTTTTTTTTTATTTCACAGATGTTATTCGCCTCCACCACAGAAACAGCTACCATCCACAAAAGCAGTCCAGTGGAAAAGACAACAAACAAAATTTGGCAGATTAAGAGGAATGTAATTTCCTTCTCCAAGAAAGGAGAATGTGGCAAGCAAGGTTTAACCCACCAAGAAATGTCTTTCAGGAAAATCTTCTACTACCGCAGAGTTCCAACACACAGATAGCAAAGCAACCGGAGAAAAACCCTTAGGAGTCAATCTCTCTTCTGAAGTTCAACGCAGAGGCTATAGAGAGCTACTATCAAATTGCATTGTGATCGATCCATTTTCATGGATAGACAGGTCAGCAATAAATCTGTGTCATTTTCCTTCTTTCTTCTTTATTTTAATGTCTGTTCAGTCTTCTTATTGGTCTATTATATTTTGCTATTGCAATTTAAACCTTCTATCAAAAATAAATCTTTGAGTTCTGTTATCTCCTAGCAATTCTTTAGGGACAGGCATTTGAAAAGCTGAAAGAGATGAAAATGAGAATGAAAAGAACCTCTTTTTGCAGACCACTATTAAAGTTCTCCTACTGCTACGTTACAACTGTCATATAGTATGTTTAATAATAATTCATTACTACTCCATATTAAACAAGAAATATGACACACTAAATTAATCAACAATTCTGTTTTGCTAACTCTTTAAAATCATTCATTTGGTTCTGTGTATTAATTTTGTGCCATCCTGTAGCTGATYTATAGTGACTTAAAATTTCTCAATAGCTTCTCATTTGCCCAAGGCCTCATGAAATTTGCAAATCCWGTTGATTCTTTTTTTAAAATCTACTCTTAGGTCACTAACCTACTGGTGAAAAATGCTGGAAACAATTTAAGTGGTCTCTGGCTTCAAGTTGTTTAAAGGTAATATTCCAAGAGGGGAGGACAGGGAGGAAATAAATGAAAGGAACGAAAACGAAAATAGTTGTGAAATCTGGAGGAAACCTGCAGAACTGCAGAAATATAAGGAATCTGTTTCTCACTGAGCCAGCATCAATGATTCATTATCCACTTGCTAAAATTCAATAATCAGTTCATGAATTGCTGAGTTAACCACTACAAAAACAATACACAGAATCAGTAAATAATGGCTTCTGATGAATCTGCGGTACTGTATTCCGKTTTGAAGAATAACAATAGAAAGATCCAAGGAAAAAAAAGTGGAAAAGGCACMCAGATGAGCCCGATACATCACGTGGAAGCATAACTTTGTACTTCACATACAAACTTTGCGTACCCAGCTACTTTTTAACCTCTACTCTTCTAAAAACTGAGTTCGCTTTCAAAATCTAAGTTTCAAATTCCTTTGTAACATGACAATTCTCAGACTGAAAAGTAATAGTAGAGTTTAAATGCTCTAAAGTTGTTATTTCCATTTTGAACAACAACAGTGGAAGTATTTTTCATATACACCTTAATGTCTCAGAAGAAATCCCTTGGGGCTCAACATCTGGGCATGTTATTTGCTATACCTGCATCTAAAATTAAGTCTCAGTCACCTCCATTAGGAGAAAGAAAAARAGACAGAGAGAGAGACTAAATATTGTTTTGTAACTATAGTTAAATAGAACATTTCTAGAGATCTAATATTAAATACATTTATACCAAAGCTAAATTTGGTAGTTAAGGATTTCTTACAAATATGGACTAGAAGATAACGAGTTTCACAAATTTCTCCAGCACTCAAGAGAATGCAGGATCTTCACAGAATCTCAAAACCAAGGCATGTTTCTTTCTCTGAATTAAAGCCCTTTCTGCCTCTGGTTTTAAGTTTAAACTTGGAGGTTTGCTTCTGTGAATGGGGTTCCAAAGAAAATAAAAACCTTCAGTCCTGTCCGGCGTATATTTGGAAAAATTTAGCCTCCCTAAGGTCTTAACAAAAGGAAATTCTRCTTGTGGGAAGAGATGATTAATCTGAGATGCTCCAATGTACCACATGTTGTAATGATGAAAAGGACGCTCAACAGGTCTAAGCCTTTCGAAGGGAGGGTCTTGCTCATCTTTACTAGGTGTGGTTCACGGAGCGTCTTTAGCTCTTGACATAGCAGAGGGCACCTCAGAATAATACAGGCTCTCTCCAGGGAACAAGATGAATTTCCAAAGCTTTTCTTTATCAGGTTAACTTTTGACAAGCTTGCTTTAACTCTCTCATTCTCCTCAAGTATCACACATGAGGAGGACAGAAAAAGTTTGTGGCAGAGAAAGACAGAAAGGAAAAAAAAATTACATATATATATATATACACACACACACACACACACATATATATATATATCAAGATTTTCAAAACAGCATGCCAAAAGCATGCTTTCTCTCTTGCTGCAGACATCAGGTAATGAGTATGACTGGATGTACTGTCAATTATTCTAGCTCTTTAGTCTAAAGAGAGTTTTGCTCAGTTTTTATATAAAAAGAAATACATAAAATCTCCTGAAATCATATTGCTTAGGTGTATGGGCTGAAACTTGAGTAATGCTTCAATCCTAGTGCTCCACACAGCCAGCAGAAGTCTATATTAGTCCACCTGCAGCAATGCATTAATTTTCCTACTGTTGAATTATTATTTATGTGACACCATAATTTTGCACAACTCTTTAAAGAAACCTAAAGACGTAGCCTCTGTCCTGAGATTCGGTGTTCTAAGTTCATCCTGATATCGATACAAATAATGGAACACACTTTTGCTCTATAAAATGGCAGTCAAAGCAAATTGGGCATTCTGAGCTGGGCTCTGGCGGCCTTTTGTATTGCTTTCATTAGAGTGTCAGCCTCTAAAAAAAATAACGTGACAAAGGAAGGGTGGCTGGTGAGCTGGCAATCACACAACGTCTAAAGATCTAAGCTCCTCTGTAATGATCATATGTGATTTACAGAATCAAAGGGTCAAATTCTGCCCTCAATTACGCACCTATTGCTAGGTGGTACACCACCACATGACACAGTGAATTAGAGAGATTATTATATTTCTAAAGAAACAGAAAAATGGCCTGCGGCCTTCAAAGCAACAAATTCAGTGTTGATCCTATATTAAATAATAACATATAAACGCACGAAAATATCAATGCTTCTCAGTGCCGTTTTCTCATATTTGGAGTGATACTACCACTGCAGTATCTYTCTTCGGAGGGTGTTTCTAGTCTCGTATTCTCCGTAGGAATACGTTCCAACAAGCCAAACTTTGGAACTAGATAAACCAACATTGTTTYAATCTTCTTGAATGCCAAAACATTGTCCAAATCTGTCAGCAGCTCCCCATCGCTGCTGCATCCAACAACCCTGCATCTTAGCTGTTGCCAACGTGGTAGAGGAGTTACCACAAATACTCCTCTCTGTTGCCCCTCTTAGTAGCTAAAGCCTACGTTTTCAAAAATAACCACAAATTTTTCAGGTGCACAAGTARTTTAATACAGCGTGAATTTACTCTTAGGGCTCAGAAACACGATAGATTTTAATTGCTCTCTTCTCTTTTTGTTATGTGGTTGCCATCCTRTAATCCCAAATAGACTAAACTTGTTGAGTTGCTCTCCTGACTTCAGGGGGATTTCGTTCAGGTGCCATGCCAGGTGTCAGGAGGAGGAGAACTCAGACAGAGAAAAGCTGAGATCCCCACGGAAGCATTTGTTATCCTTCCAGGGAAACAGATGACCAAGAAGAGAAGAATTACTATTGATAAAAACRGCTTTTCATCCATACTGTGCGAAATAGTGTATTCTGTTCTAGGAAAATGCATTCAAGTACTTTCTCCCCAAAATATACACATATGTACATGTATATATAAAACTTAAAAGAGAAAGGCTGTCATCTACAAATTTGGGGTGAAAACAAGTTTCCTTTCATTATTATTTTGACTGTGTGTTTTCGATTTTCCCCAAACTTTGCCTGCATTTGATTCTGCTGCTCATTCAGGCTCATGCAACAACAAGCAGAAAATACTGGCAATAGCGGAAATATTGCATAAGCAAAAGTAGAATCTAATTGACAGATACATATATTTTCATCTTAATTGTGCACTTTCAGGGCTTCGAAATGTGTTTCAAAATCAAAGTGTACTATAACATTTGTTTTGAAGTGCAATTAATATTTATCATGAATTCTGCTTTTAAAATGATAATATTTGTGTAATTATTTCTAAATAAATGTAATGAAATCTAGACTCTAAGATGGAAATAAATCCTTAATTTCCATTTGAACAAGAAAATACACGTATGAAGTTGGGGATAGTTGTGAAAGCAATCTAATCAGCAAATTGAACTGCAAACTAGAAACAATAGGCAGGGAAATTAAATAATCAGTATAAGTATGAAAGAATAGCTACGCTGCTTTGGGCATGCCACCGAAATGTCATTGCTCGAAGGGCTCTAAGTCTCTCTCACCTACCTGGAATAAACTACGCCGGGATTTATGTTGTAAGCGCTGTGTTTCCGTGTCATTGTAAAAGAGAATTTTCTGCATCTTCCCTTTCTTAGTTGAGACACATGCACACACTCACCCAAAACATATGTTAATAACTTCAGACCACAAATTTAATTTATCGCAGCTTTCCACCTGACATCATTTTTTTTGTCATGTGGCGCATACCCATCCGTAAACAAAATGGGGATTCATTACCATAGCAACAGACTTTGATCAGCKTCAATGATTATTTGTAGGCACACACATTTACAGATATCAAAATCCTAAGTGAAGGTTGATTACCTTTTTTTTTTTAAAAAAAAAAAGAAAGAAAAAAGCGGCTAAATTGGTTTATATGTATGAGAAAATGCATAGTAAAGAGTTTTAAAAAAATGCTATGAATGGAAACTCAGCTACTGGCCATTAGCCTGGTGTCACTTCCAGTTACCTGTGAATATACATATTCCTAATATGCATGATTCGATGCGTGCGTCCTGTGACCAAGAACGTATTTTCTTTTTGTTCCCTGGCAGATGTGATATTTAAGGCCGCGTTTGCAGGTGTTTTGGGGGCTGGTTTGTGTGGGATGAGAAGAGGTGGTAGCCTGTAGCTTGACAGAAAAAAGAGAGAAAAAAAAATCTGAACAATGTGTTGAAAAAGACTACAGTCAGAGCTGCACAGGACCAGCTGTTTTTTTCTAATTAGAATAACAAAAATAGCACATGCTAAAAAAATTTTTTTTCTCCCTCTGAAAAGCAATGAATGCTTTAGGAACTGCAAGGAAAGAGCTTTAAAACCTATTTAAATGAAGAAACGTTTCAGGAGCCATATGGAGAAGAAAAAAGAAAAGGCGAAAGTAGAGAAATGTTTATATATATATATTTTCGCTAAATCTCAACCATTTCAATTCTTCATTCAATGCTACGTGGAAAGTATTTCGCTTTTCRACTTCTAAAAATGTCGATGCTGATACTGCCTATTGCACCACAGCTTAAACGAGATATTTTAAACTATTTAGTGCACTGCAGTGATGCACTCTGCCAGCTATTGTGAATTCTCTCATACGGCTCGAACAYACACGGAGGTATTCCTTATGATATATATCTGTGCTCCAGTAACATATGATAGCTGGGCATAAAGAAGTATGTGACAAATGCTCAAAACACACACTGTATCATCAGTCTTCCCCCCCCTTCTCTGCTCCCCTCGAAGCACTGATGATTCAAAACTTTGAATACAGGAGTAACATTTGTAACAGCTACAGCTTTCTGGACATCTGCACCGTGAGAGTACTTCAGCAGAAAGTCACACGGCCACAGGGAAATTTTGCAGAATTGAACTCACAGCGACTTGCCGAGGTGCGCAGCTAGTTTGTTTTCAGCTGTTCTTCTCATGAATAATTACCAGGCAGGCATATCCTAAAGCTAGCGCAAGCTGTCATTTCACCAGAAATGCTCAATATTTAAAGCAGAATTCGGAATTTAAAATTTCGTAAATGAAAATAATTACAGCTCAAGCGGGATAGCGCCGCTCAAGCGCTCCTGGCTTTTGCTTCCCAGACTGAACGCGTCGGGGCCGCGTTAAATTATTTCCCCCCGCCGCCAGCGTCCCAACAACGTAAAGRAATTCCTGGAAGCGCAGGGCAGAAATCGCAAGTCCCTCTCCCCGGTCCCTCGTACCACCGCTCGGCCGCCGTTTTAGCCCCGTTTTGGCCCGGGGGCTGCTTGCGAGGTGCTCCTCGCCCTCCGAGGCTCCCGCGGCGCCGGGGCAGCGCCGAGGAGCGGCCCGGCTCCGCGCCCGGCTCTCCTGCGCTCCTTCCCTCCCTTGGCACAAAGCCCAATATTTGCACGTTATTATAACGTTATGAATATCTTTACTGGAGCTGGAATAATGCCCTGAAATAGATATTGTGCTGCTTAATAAATTACATTTTCAAATGAGAGAGATTTTATCACCAAAACATCTCATGATTAATTTCTAATGTGAAGCTCGTGGCCCTAACTTAAAACATTTGATTTTACATTTGTGTTCAAAGGTTGAGCACTTATAAAAACTTTACTAAAAAACTCACTGATTTTTTTTCCCCCATATTGAAAAAAGTCACTAACCTGTTAATCCACCATAACTTCGTAACCTCAATTACAGCTCTTGAGATGAAGGTGATTAAAAGTAAGTATTTTTCTCTACTYTCAAAGAGCAGGTCATACCTTCCAAAGAAATTCTGGTTTTAATTTTTCAATGGAACATTAATGACAATAATTAGAATTGGTCAGAAATATTCCACAAGACACATTTCCCACATTCCAGCCACTTCTAGCATTAACTACTTGGAACTTAAACATCTCAAGTAGGTCCACTGTAGTAAATAGGGTTACTTCCATAGGAAGTAATAGCAAATGATATAAAATTGTATGTGCTGTGAAAAAAAAATAGAAGAAAATCYAYTGTATTAAAATTAGGAACTCCCAAGTCTAAGTAAGGCCATGAGGCCAAACTTCTGCTCTAGCTTTATCATCTTTTTTAAAATCTTAAGTCTATATTAATTAGGATTTRCTGAACTTGGCCCAGCACTAAGATTTGCGTCGTGCCATTTTTTAATGTGTTTGATTAATTTACTGTTGTTGCWTGTGAGCAGCCCATGATCCATCTATACATTATCTCAAAGGAAATAGTGGATTGATATAATGGGAAGCAAGTTGCAACTCTTGCACTTTGGCACCTCTCTCTTCCCCTCACTGTATTCAGGTACCAAACATTAAGATTTAACTCTTCAACTCCGTATTCCTGAGATAAGCTCAGCACTTCAAATTTGCCTGCTTATACATTCAACATTCATTTTGATAAAATTTTTCCAAAATTAATTAAAGTTTTGCTTTTTAACTAAAATCCAACCAGTAACCAAATACTGTAATATTCACAAAAAGTGAAAAAAAAATGTGAATTAAAACTCAAATAAATAAATATGTAAGATCTGCAATATTTATTTAATCCTACCATTTACCAGAATAAGTGTATTTAGCTCTAATCACAAAAATTATTCCAAACTGATGGGAATGGTTAATTCTTCACAAATGACCAAATAAATTTCCTCACATTACTTGTCGAGCACAGTTTAGTTTAGTCTGTGTTAAAAATCACAGMCATAAACGGTTTGGCATAGGCAAAGTCCACATGAGTCAGTCACTGTTGGGTCATGATCTCAGTTCAGATACTGAGGTGCGGTTGTGAGATGGAAGTAAAAATAACTGTGTGCTTTTGGCAACATTATTGCCTCCTGCAAYGAAATCAAATTTATTTACTTTTTTTCATGCTTTTTAGTGTAGCTCAAATTCATTTATTGTAGCAAACACTATGCATTACTGTGATCCTCAAATTTGGATATTCTTCCAAATCCCTTTTGCCAAACCCAGCTTTCTAATGGTTCCCATTTTCTTCCTGTGATACTTTTCCAACTCGTYATTGTGGCCGACACTTCCTAGCCCGTCCTCCCCCCACGGGGAGCGGAAGCACCACCTTCTACTTTTCTATTTGTAACACATTAAAATATCTTCATCTTCTGTTGCAAATAAGAATTTTGCCATTGCCTTTATGGGAACAGGAAGAGATTCTGAGCGAGCTAAGCTGTATAGAAGCTTTTTGTCTCGTTTTAATCAGGATGTTGGTTGCTCAATTCAATACCGATTGTGTAATCAGAAAGCAAAAAAAAAAAAAGCACACAAATGAATTACTGTGGAAAAATTGTCCTCATAATGGGGTCATGAAGCATAGAGATATACATTTATAATACTACGTCAAATTACATTACATGAGGAAATAAATTACGTGAGGAGAAAGTATGTTTTAATTAGAAGTGCAATGCTTCTTCAAACTGAGGAAAAATTGCTAGCCCCTTCCTCTATTATTATTGCCCAGGTTCAGTGCCGGCGTGCCCAGAAGCGCCAGCAAGGACTGGGGARCCCTCGCTGCTCAGCGGCAGAGGTGTGGGGGTGTAAGTACCTGAAATTGAGGACTTTAGGGTTTCCCAGTTATTAATTCTTCTGCAGTTTTTCTGACCATCAACGTGTAAAATAGAGAGACCCGAACAGTGTGACAAGAGCCATTTGTTATCATGTACATGACAACTGTTGTACTGTGGCCTTACTAAGTGTGTTGCAGTTACAGCAGATTATTTAAATCACAGATAAGATAGAAAACAGAATAGAAAGAAATCACAAGTTTGACTTTTTTTTTTTAACCTAAACAAACATTTAAAAGCAAGGCATCCTAGGGAGGCAGATGTTTTGTAAGGGTACACAGTTTACCTTAAGAATTGCATGTGGAGTTAGAATAGGTTCAAGGGCTAAACAAAAATTTTTCATAATCAGTGATACAGAACGGCGTAATAAAGCAGGTATTAGACATGTTYGCCTGTTAGAGCAATTAAGAGATGATTTTTTAAATTTCTTCATAAATAAATTTTGGCTGCAAAAGAAATAATTGTTATCTCTGTTTTATACATAGCACTTTAACATTCTACTTTGCTATCTCAGCCTATATATGCAGTATTAGCAAGGAACTGAGAACACAAAAGAGAAAAACAAAACCTTTGACTCTACAGGTTAAACATTCCCCACCTACCCACCATCACTTTTCTGGAATAACACATGTAGCTTTGAAAACATATATCAATAGAAAGCTTTCAAAATATTCAGCTTTTGCTTCAGCACTCTCTTAAATATTCCCAATATAACTGTACATTCTTAGAGAGGAGGAAAGCACACAGGACAGGGGAAATTTAATTATGAAATTCTCTAAATAAATTTTAATTTTACTCATGAAATACTCGCTTAAAAAAAAAAAAAGAATGAAAGAAAGAAAGAAAATTTCATTACTAGGTTTCAGATATATACCCTATTTACCCAGAGCTTTTCTGGATGCACTAAAGCATCTTTCTTACCACAAGGTGGCATCTTCTTATTTTTATATAAAACAACCGAATATTTACATAATTTGAATAATTTTGTACATCTGAATATTTCTAATTTTTTTTTTACGACAGCCATTTAACAGCTGTGCAGATACCTAGCAATGATGTTAAGACTTCACCTCGCAAATACTCATGGAAGTACCTACTGCTGCTTTTCATATATATATTTTTTTCCTCCAGACCTTATATAAATACAAAATCTATTAACTAAATAACAGGCTGGAAAGATTTACAGGAATATACAAATACGCCTTGCAAAACCTGGGGCAACCGAAATGTGGAATATACCGGACACATTAAAAATGCCAAACTTTCTCCCAAAACACCTATTGAAAGAGTACATTAGCAGAGAAGAGAGTGATCAGATTCTCAGAATATAGATATTTTAAAATGACACACAGAAATCCAATAAACCTTGGACTGTGTAGTGTATACACGTAACTCAACCTAATTCTGAAAACACAGAAGAACATGTAGAATTGGTATTTTTTTAACCTATCTAGATCAGTGGTAATATAACCCACTTGAGAAATAGAAGAGGAAAAGCTTAAAGTCTCACTCTGATGGTTTTCATTTTGCAATTTTTCATTGAGTTATTTATCTCATTCCAAAGGTGAAGATATGCATCTAATCAAAAAAGTATAATGTCTACCAAGTATGCCTCAACTTAATGCAAGTAGAAATCACTATACAGTGAGTGAGAAATCAGAAAACTGTGTTTCCTCGATAGACCTTGATTTTCCCCAACTACTATTTTCCATTCCTTTCTCAGAAAAAATAAATGAATAATATTTTCTCCTATTTTTAAACCCTAAAATTCATTAGATATGAGCCTAGGCCTACTGACATCAACTGCAAAGCTGCAGAGGACTTCAAAGGGCTATGAATTCAGGCTCATACTCCTGGCTCCATAATTATTAAGATAACTTTAACTAATATGGTACAATCACAAACTGAGGCAAGTTTTCTGACTTTTTTTTTCAGGAAGAAATTCAGATTGATTGTCTCTGAAATGTTTCAGAAATTCTTCCCTAAATTCCCTAAACTTGTCATAAATATGAAATTTTATTCCACATACTAATGTATTTTTAAACCAAGTGTCTTTTCTTTGTTTTAATAGTAAGCTTGGTTTCTTAACTTGAAACAATTTGCTTGATAGGTTACCTCCAAAATGTTTTGATATTAAAACACTTACTTCTGAAAAAGTGGGTTTGAGTCAAAGGGAGGACTTTCCTCCTTTACAATCAGGGCTTTCAGATCTATTGTCTTAGATGCAATAATTCTGGGTATTATAACATCTTAGGATACCAGAACATCACCAGACTATTTTTAAATGCAATTCTTCCACTCTGCTCTGAATAACTTATTGGAACCATTTTTGATTTCCATATGATTTCTCCTCAAGAAGCAGCAAAATATATTGTTTATCCTAATCTATATAGATAGTTGCTGTTTCAAAAAAATTTAAAAAAATCATGCTCTCAGTTTTTCTTTCTGTGTTCCCATTGAGGGAACAATATGGGGAGCTAGATATTCAGATCCTGATCTGCTCTGCTATAAAGGAAGAATAGCTACACTTGAGAGCTGAAATATATCAGTTTAAAAGCAGTAAGATGAGAATGGAGTCATCTGCAAACACAAATGAAGCAATAGGTCCAGTCATCATATTTACTGCCAATTATTTGCAGCAGCAAAAACATACAGACAATATTTTTCACATACAAAATTCTATTTTTGACCCTACCTAAAAAATCAGTTCCTATCTCCTATCTGTTGTTCTGGTACAGCTTTCAGAAACCACGTATTACACCAAAAATATTCTAACTGAACTAATGCCCAACAGACCACCTGCAAATGAAATGAATTTTGGAATTAACCAGTGGAACCATAGGTCTTTAAAAATCTAGGTAACCACTAAGTAACCACTTCTAATCTCATCTGAGTATTGAAAATGGGAAGAAAAAAAAAAGGCTGGGATGCTTATATTCGTATATATTTGTACACTAAGAATGACACAGCGCTACCACAAGTACATAACAATATGTCAAATCAGTATAAAACTTTTCAGTGATTATTTTTTTCCTAAAATAATCCTTCAATAAGCTCTCCTTTAAAAAATATTTAGTTTGATTTTATGGCAAGTAGTTAAGAACAAAGACAACAGGCCCAAAACTTGTTATGTTGCAATTCCTTTTTGGTGTGCTGAGAGTTAACTTTTTTCCTTATTTTTAATCATCAAGTAGCTACACATCAGAGCATTTCTCTAAATTTCTATAGAGAGCTCGGGCTTTTTAAGCACCGAGGGCCCTTAGGGCCAAGGGCAGCGTTTCGTAGGACCCCGTGAGAGCTGTAAAGCCCCATCTGCCAAACGTCGTAGCGCTTGCACGAAGGGGCTGCCAGCCGCTCCGCGGGCCTCTTGACGGCATAGGAGCAAGGGGACGGGCCAGCGGCCACGTAGCTTCTCCCCGCCACTAAGATGCTCTTCCAAAACATTCTCAACGAGCCCAGAAGGGAAACACAGACAGGCAATGGGTGGCGGTCATTACGAGACCGTGCTCGAGAACCGCTAAGCGCTTTCGGATCTTGCTGTTCGTCGCCCACGTTTGCCTCTGAACAAAGGCAGACGTGATCAGTGTTCAAAGCACCCAGTCAAAATGAGTAACAGATCCAATAAAACACGACTACTTGCTAGCACATACTTTTCCTGTGTGTATTTTGGTGCTTATCCATATCTGCATGTATTCAATAGAATATTCGATTTAAAATAAATTGATAAATGTAGATTCATGCTCTATGAAATAGTTCCCAGGTTTTGAAAATGCATTGGGCAAAACAGCTTCATTATCTTTTTTTCATAAAGCGGCAATAGTGACATTTGCCAGCCATAGAACTGGAGAGAAAAATTTGTAAAACCCTAATCATGAAATGCCAGATATTGATGTACCAATTGTATAATACAAGAACCAAAAGCTTTACAGTATGATATTTAATCACATCAACACAAAGTCATGTGATAGCGATTACTTTAGGTATATGAAATAGTGGAAATCACCAACATACTTATATTACTCTTTGCCACAATTTCAATGTGTAAAACATACCCAGTGGAAAAAAGTACTCATATGTCGAATAATTAATCTAAGTCAAATACACATTTTGAAAAGCAAATTTGGGACCCATTCCTTTTTCCAACCTTTCTCTTCTTTCAAGACCCCAATGCAGAAAGGAAGTATTTCAAACAGACTTCATCATGCTTGAAGTTTAGCGTGCATTTAGCAGCACTCCTGAATCACAACACAGCGAATTGTCAGGTGAATTCCTCTTTTTCATTTGTAATTATGATCTCTGGGGAGTAACTTTCAGTGTAATATCAGTAAGAAATTCTGCAGACATTTAGACTCAAAACTGAGGACATATGAGTTAACTCCAACAAATGATATCCTCAACTAGTGCAAACAAGCTCACCCTCCCTAGTTCCAGTGGAGCTGAAGATGTGGCCTAATGCAATAAACACCAACTCAAAGTCTGACCTCACTTTTGACAAAGTGATCTCACTGGTAACTTTATTCATCATAAAAATATCTTGACTTGGGTGCAGCATACATAAAACAAACACACTCACAAGGTCTTTCAAGGATGGGATGTGACATCCTCAAGACATCTACATCAACGGACCCTTCAACCTCTTCTTCAGTATTAACTAATGCTTAGTAATAGCACCATCAACAACAAAATAACTTGGGGGCAAAATCCTTTGTGCTGAAGTGTGGAGGAGGACTACCACTGACTTCACAGAATGAGTGAAGTCCTGGCCCCACTCAGACCTACAGAATTATACCTGGTGTCCCACCAGAGAAACACTGCAATAATTCAGGTATTAACCTACTCCTACATTTTTAACTGTTTTCACTACACTAATTTGTTTAGTGTAATAAAATCTCCTTAGAAACTGATGAAAACCCCACAGAACAAGCATACACTGTAAACACAGCAGAAAAATATGTCAGTCCTCATAACTTACTTCCACTGTTCTAAGTTTCTTCTCTAAGCAGCAAAATCACCTTTCTAATGATGCCTTGTTCAGCAACTGAAGTGCCTCAGGTCTGATGTAAATTTGGTTATCATCACACCTCTTTATCTCAAGATCTCTTTACATATAAATACTATTAGAAAATAACAATCGCTGTTAAAAGCCCCAGTGTTACTATGTTATTATGGCATATATATAAGGTAATACTATCATTCCAAATTACCCAAAAGCACTAGAGAAATTCAAGATCTCTGTATGATTAGTGTTAGTAGATGATTTTTCTGTAGTAGTTATTTGAAGTTACTGTCCCATCAATTTTCAGGCTAAACCAATACATTTGGCCTAGGAAGGAGAGTTCTGCCACATATCAGTATATTAAAATGAAAAGTAGATCTTCTGTTTTGGTATCTTATGAGCTACTCAGTAACTCTACTTAATAAATGGAGCAGACAGCCTACATCTCCTTATAGTTTACTTCTCATTCCTTTTACTTTATCAATGAAAAATAATTGATCAAAGAATCATTAAATGAATTTCTTCTGAGAGGAGCATTATTAGATATGTTAGATTTCAACCATGTGGCTTCAAAACAGCTGTAGCTATGATGTTTTTAAGGTTTTAACTGAACATCTGTGCACATTGATTTGAACAAACTGCAAAAGAAAAAAAAAGCAATAGTTGACAAATTTAACAAACTAATTTCAGTTTTCTGAACTTAACTAATGTCTCTTCTATAAACATATCAAATTGCAAACAACAACATTAAACAACGCTAACTTCTCTGTACATTTGCAAATACCATGCACTTTGATTTAAGAAAATATAAACAATATATGAAACGCAGTATTTGCACCCGTGCTCATACACAGGATGTAACGTACAAAGCGTGTGCTCTCTAGAGTGTTTTGTTCCTTTGATCATTTGAGGTCAACTTTACCAGGTAGGCAGGAGGACGGAAGAGCTTTATTTTCCTTATTATCATATTGTATATCACAGGACAGGGAAAAAAGCTACAGCACTGTGCCAGCCCCACTTCTTTAGGTGCCACTGAAATCAAGTTTCTAAAATGAGATAGCAGGTGCTAGATTCACAAAGACACTTAGATGCCATGATGCCCAGCATCTCACCCTTTCAAGTAGGTGGCTGTCCTACAAGAACCCCCAGACTGTAAGGGCATGACATACTGACTTGAACTTGGCTTGCTTGAGCATTTTAAGTGTGGCCCCCAAAAAGTCACAGTAAACACTGATGGAACTGTAGCCATATAGCAGAAACAGAACAGAAAATGAAGAAGGATTTAAGCTGGCTTGACTGCTGAAAGCAACTGACTGCTGAAATCTAATCATCATATGACTACACCTTGAGTATGTTCTGTAAAACACTGCACAGGAGGAAGCTAATGCGCCAGGGCAAGATTTGCAGCAGCCAAATATGCTACTGAACATAGTCAAGAGAAACAGCGAAGAACAGATTAGCTTCACTCCTTTGCCCATCAGGAGGCACAACACTCAGCTCAAGGCTTCAAAAGGCCTCCAAACCTGAACCAAAAATTATTCAGAATCCGTCTCCTAGACACGGCACCTCAGTCAACCTCTTGAAAGCTGAACATTTAACTACTCCTTTAAGCTTTCAGAAAAGACTCTTTTTTTTCTCTCTTACCCAACAGCACATGGGCCAAGGAACCCTCCCAAAAGATCTTAAAGTTCTCCTCGGTGACAGGGCATTCACTCTGACCTGGAACACCCTAACCAGCTTTTACAGCAGGGTGCTAGACGCTTCGTCTAGAATATAGCATGCGTGCTAGAGTCCTCCTGAGGAGCGCTCCAAAAAACCAAAATAAACCAGCACATTTTAAACTTCCAGACCAGAGCACCTGATGTTATAGAGAAGAGGGCAGGGTCTCCTGACTGCTCATTCTGGGATGAGTGACTTCATCTCTCTCATTTGTGTCAAGGGCAATTCTGTCTTCACTAGGATGGTCATGTCTCAGTGCTGATGGTCACACCTAGCAAAACTGGAACACCAGGAGATTCGCTCAGTAGTACTGAGGCCAAAATGGGCTTCAGCACTGTGACAGGCTCCTCAGGAAAGTCCTACAGTTTAGATCTTGCCTTCGAGATCTTTCTAGTTTATTTGATGACTGTAAAGTGTGTGTCAACCACCCATCAGCAAGGCCTAAAACCCAAGGTTTCACTTCTCCAGGGTTTTGCTCTAACCAGAAGATCATAGACCTTGCTTGCTTGCTTGCTAGCCATACCTGCTATTTCTGACTGCACAGCTTCAATACTACACCTGAAAAAGGGACTCCAACTTCATATGCCTGCAGCCTCATCATTCATCATTTTCTCTCAAAGCAAGAAACATAAATCTGATCCTTTTCAGGTGGAGGCAAGCTGCAAAGCTACCTCAAGGAGTGGCCCCAGCACTGTGCTAGTGCACAAGGTGCGTGCGATCCAGCCCCCTTGGTTGCCTTTGAAAAGGCTAAGCCCTGTTGACATAGATACCCGATACTAAAAGAGGACTGCAGGCGCCGGGTACCAAGCAGACAGATGCGCAAGAGATATCCGTGAATCAAGGTCTGTCCTTCAGACATTACTGTGGTCAACATTTTCTATCAACCACTTGTTGACAGCCCTCGTTCAGGGTGTCGCTCCTAAGAATCCGTGATTGTACTCTCTTCAGAAACTTTGAAACACCACCCTGGAAAATACTGCTTCTCTGATTTGTAGTACCAGTAACCGACTGTGCTCTCTGAATCATCGCCACTTGAGAAAAGGCCTAATTGTTTGGAATTTTATTCACTGTCATTTCCTTAGACTAACAATCCAAAAACTTCAGAGAGATTTTTCAGACTTTTATTTATGCAAAACTCTTGTGGACTGAAATAAAAGCCATTTAAAGATACTAAGCCCCCCAAATTACTGAAGAAATTGGCAGGCTATACAGCATTCAGCTTCTTGTAAAATAAGGATGCTTTATTAGTGGCTAAACATACTAAGCAGTTGCCTGACGTAGAGGCCTAGCTTCAAAATTATATGTCAAAAGAAATCTTTTACCCCTACATCTCCATAAACTAAGACTTACAGTT
The DNA here is from genome assembly GCF_003343005.1 of Rhea americana. Taxonomy (NCBI): domain Eukaryota; kingdom Metazoa; phylum Chordata; class Aves; order Rheiformes; family Rheidae; genus Rhea; species Rhea americana. The sequence goes on from NW_028186279.1 coordinate 917,188, forward strand.
CACACCCATTTCTATTTTTAAAAAGCTAATGCTTACCAGGAGTCTACTGTGACTTTCAAAACACATTTTTCTAAATAGATAAAAGTCTATTGTGTCTTTAAAAAGAAAAATAAAAAAATGCAGACTTCACCACTTAAATACACCAGTACAGTTACCTATGTGTCCTAGTAAAGACAGTTCTATAAATACAAAATGTTTTCCAGTATAAGCAGATAAGTTTGCGAGCTAACAATCTAACAAGCTACCAATCCATCTACTATCCATAACTGCCCACAACTGCATAAGTATATCTGAGTTTCTTTGTATAGCATACCCTTATGTAGACTAGCACACAGAACAAATACACACAGACCACTACGACAGTGAAGTTGATATGCTGTAAGATCACAAGTGAACTTGGAATACAATAACTCGTCCATATATCCATACTGTCAGAAGTAATATAGCCACAAGACAGAAAAGATGCGGAGTAAGGCACATTTATCCTGATGTAACTACAGCCACAATTGAGGTTATGCTATGTGAAGACATCCTGAGAAAAAGCTTAAATCATATCAAATTAAATTATATGAACTAAATGAAGGTGATGCTTCCAAGTATTTTTTTTTCATAACTTGGAAAGCTATTTGTCCAAGGGATGACACCTACTAAACAGTTAAAAAAAAATGTAGATATGAGAAATGGAGTGCAGCTTTAAGAAACAAGTAAGGAGCAAATTACTGCTTCCTAAAAACACAAAAAGCTTCTTTCATTGTCCCTTATTCACACTTTTTGCATAGAGGCATATCACTTTTCATACTTCATTAGAGTCATATTTTTCTGTAAAACATTCCAGCTACTACTTCAAAATAAGAAAACAGAAGAACAGAAAAAGAATGGAAAAGACAGAAAAAAGAAAACCCAATTTTAAGATGGATTCAAGGCTAGAATACCACAGCTCAGAAGCTCTCTTGTTGAATCATATAATCGTAACTATTAAACATTATTTCAAAATACTTTTTACAGTCACAGAACTATTAATGTCATGTTCAAATCACTCTAGGGCTTTTTGTTTTGTTTTTTGTTGTCATTTTACTGTTCAGGGGGATACAGTGACTCATTGGCACACTTCCAGCTCAAGATGCATTTGAATAATACATGGCGTGCCCTTTAGCTAGCATCGTAATGCCAGATTTAAAACAAGGTAAGAAGTTTCCTCCATACACCCTCGCAGTGTTCAGCTGTTCATAATCCATAGCGTTAACAATTTATCATCAAACCCAGAGACTTGCTGCCAACTTATCAAAGTGGCCACTGGATGCATATGATCTAGTCTGAGCATCTGGCTCTTCACTGTTCCTGACATTAGCACAGACAACAGAATCAGTGGACTATTGAATGCAATTACAGTAAGCGAGACAGACAATAAAGATTGATAGCGCCTTCTCTTTTTATCACATACAAAACTAGTGGGGGTTAAAGCTTTGCCTTGAGCTGCCTTCATTTAACAATGATTGAAAATATGCAATTGTGATGGTAAAACACTGCAGCCTGTACCACTTCATTTACTGGACACATTATCAAATTAAATGAAAAGTGAACTGCCAAAAGCAACAGTTATTATATATTAATGATGAATATTTACTTAGCATTGTTCACAAATCATACAGAGAGCAGAATCCTTCTTGTTATCTTCTTTGCAGGCTACAGATGAGTAGTTTAACATTTCTACGTTTACGTTAAGACTTCTGTCTACAAACCTCTAAATACAGACACATACGATTGGTTTTGTGACTATCCATGTGGTTACAAATGTGTAATTAATAAAATGCTCCAGTAGTAAATGAATCCTAATTGCTGCAGAGATTCTTTACCACATACCACAGTTGGCATTCTTGAAACTACTTAACCAACTAAAGAAACTTAAGGAAAAAAAAAAACAGTATTTTATTTCCAGTAGGTTTTATATCATTGGTCACAATGGAAAAATCCAGAAGCCGCCAATACAATAGATTTATCCCAAATACCTCTGTTGTGCAACTGTATTCAGTTACTATATACTGGGTGAGCTAAACTGTGCAGTACATTTTAAACTGCTCAGAAAGGAGAGATGAGTTATGCTAATATTATGCAAGTAATTGATTGTTTCATTTAAAACTTATTCACTGTTTTTACAGAACCCATGCTAATAATATCATTTCTCTGAATTACATCCATATAGTCCTACAATGTGTGGTGATAAACTACTGAATGATGGGAGGTTACAATATTTGTGTCTTGCTTTTTATTGATTATTTTAAAAGATTAAAAAACACAAAGGAATTAAGAAAAATATCATCTTTCCTACAAGCTCAAAGTTAAACAAAACAACTACGCTGTAACCCTCATTAAAATAATTGTCAGTTTTAGACAAATTGCAATAAAATAATAGGTGGATAACATGTGGTTCTGGTACTGCATGGTTTGTGGTTACATATACAGCTAATGCAAACATATGGTCCTTGTCATGCAACAATATCCATGCAGGCATCTTTTTGCCTACGTAACAAGCTCTGTTAACTCCACAGCAGCAACCGGTGCAGGCACTGGTCTCTGTGCGAGTGACATTAGTTATTTAGTCTCGGATACCTCAACTGAGAAGTTTAAATAAAAATAGGTATTTGCTCCCCACCCTTCCTTTCCTCTGCGCAGATCTATGTAGTAAGATGTAGCCATTCCCAGAACACTTGTTAATCCACACGAATTGCATCTACTAGACTTTCTTTTTAAGCAAACAGATTTTATTCCAGAAATTTGATCTCACCTCTACAAATTGTCACTGTAAAGGCACTCTGCACCGAACAACGTAGAAGAAGAAAATGAAGAAAAACATTTTAAAAAGTTTGCCTTTCCAGCCATATGCTAGCATATAAACCATAAAAAGTGACAAACACACAAATATGCCACAATAGCAAACTATGTGCTGGTCCCACGCAATAAATCAAAAAAGCAACATGTTGTATGGTACTGTTTAACAATAGTGCAAAAATAACTGTAGGAAACTCTGCCTAACATGGCTCTCAGACAGTTTTGGAAGGGATGATGCAGCAACAGGCAAACTGCAAATAGAACAAATCATCTTATAAAGTCTACTGAAAACAGGAAATCAAAGACACTTCTATTTTAGAATGATGTTTTATTATCATTCTCCCCCCCTTTTTATACAGAAAACAATGCTAAATTTAATAAAGCATTTTTCAAGAAACATCCTCTTCATTATGTTCACATTTATATGCTGGAAATATCAAGAGAAACGTTAAGTAGATTCTGCCCCCCCCCCCCCATCTAAGCCACTTTTTCCACTTGAATTTCCACGTAAAGTAACAATAATTTGTTCCACAAAGCAGAAGAACTATTGAAGCTTGCTTTGCTAGGATCATTTTTCCTCCTCCCGTGCCATCTCTTTCCCTTTATCATGTAAAAGACAGCAACGAACGCTGCTGTGGTTTGTCCAGAGCTATGCACACGTTGGCTGCTCAGCAGGCCAACAACGAAAACAAGGATACCGAATGAGTTCTGCCCATCTCTTCCTCCATGAGGTCCTTATATATGTCCTGTATCCAGACACCAGTAATCATCTAGCTTACAAAACAATCACTTTTGAGACTTCTGTCTCCTTTTCAGACTGGTTTACAAATGCTAAAGTCACTGGAGGGAGAGAACATACAGACTAATAGGCTGAACCTCATTTCCTTAGAAAACAAGGCTACACGTGAAACATGACCACAAGAGGAGATAACTCACTGCCTTGGAAGGAGGCTGGAACACTCACCTTGATTTTTATTTCAGAAACACAGGAATATTAGTCTAAGCTGCCAGTCATGGAAAAACAAAGAGAATAGTTAAAAATCTTATCCTTGATAAGACTCAGATCTTAAGTGAATCCACCTCAGTTCAGCTAGGGTTGGGCACAATACCAAGCCTACACATAAATATGTAGCTAGTAGAATCAGTTTTAGAGATAAGCAATCATATCAGAAATACAGGGATCAACCTGCAGATATAGATATCTATCTATAGGTAGATTCTGACCGTTTCAGCTTGTATTTCCCTACTTCTTTAGTATCTTCACTGAAGAACACTGAAGTGTCCAGTTGCACCATTCTTCAACAGGACAAAAATAATAAAATCAGATATATATGCCACCATGGATGGATTGAAGAGCGGTTTCATTGTTCAAGAAGTTCTCTGAAGAGCAGAGAAATCAAGTTTATTTTTATCTTCCATTTTATTTTTGCCACTCCTATTGTGTCAAATAAAAAAAACAATAGCAAACCAAACCACCAAAACAAGAACGAAGTCTCAGTTGATTTCCTCAAATACTACTGAGAGAAGAACCAGCTCCCAAACCAGTATTCTGTACAGTGTTTCCAAGAACTTAGGAGACATTTTTCCCAGAAAAAGAAGATACATTACAGTTAAAAATTTAACTGTGTGGGATGACCCACTGCCACCACATGCTTTCCCGTGTCAGAGCTTAGTAACATCAGCAAACCTGTGTCAGCTGTGTTCACCTATCAATAAGCAAAATTTGCGCACTAGTTTTTTTTAATATTGCAGTATAACAGACAGAATAGGTCACAAGACCTGAATATGCCACAGCACAAAATGCTAACTGTAAAACCTAATAAGAAAATATTCCAGCACGCAGAGTGCTTTAGTTCTTAAACCTACTGATCTAAGCATAAAAATGTGAACTCGGAGCTCTTGAATCCCATTCTGAACTCTGACACAGACCTTAGCTGAGGTTTTGGAAAAGAAACAAAACACCTTGTCTCCATCTGCAAACTTACCTAAACAATGCTCTAATTTATTTATCCTTTAAAATACATTACAGGTAATAATCCTTTATCCACAAATATCTCAAGTTTGGAGAAAAGAGCTTGTTTCAGCCAGTTTATCAAAGGCATGAAATAGGCAATATCATGCCAGATGAGAACTCCAAAAATTATATTTAATGCAGAATGGAAAAGTGCAGTTATATAACATAAAAAGTCCAATATATTGATGCGTTAATATTTTTCCAAAAGTAAATCATGTTAATCTGAGAAAGACCTTTATCATCATGCCCTCTTGCTCGAAGAGTGATTCAGGTTCTTGCTGTGCCGTAAGAAAAATGGCCTCGCTATGGAATACACAAAACAAATTTCTCAAATTCTGAAACAGATTTTTTTTTTCTCATCACATACTTCCTTTAAAATCAGTTACTTTAGGAATAGTTAACTTCCGCCTATACACACACACACATGCACATTTCTTTTATATTCTGAAGTCTCAAACCTGCTATCATTCTACTGCCATTAACTGTTATATACAAGTTCTTTTTATTTTGGAGGGAAACGTATAAATAAAGCTAGCCATGCCCAAGTATTCTGCGTGGTTACAGCCTAATTTAAACAAGTCCTAGAGAGAAAGGCACTGCTAAGGTTGCACTGTGCTGCCACTACATCTCTACCAAACCGCAAAAGACCATCGGTGCGGAGGGGCAAGGGCTTCACCTCCATTGCAAAGGTGACTCTATGCCAACAAAATCCAAGGGAGGAAATCTGTTCACTGAACTTCTGCCTCATCAAGGGACTTTTTTGTTTGTTTTCGTTTCTGCCTTAACTGTCATTCCCCCATTGACCTAAATTATCGTCACACATGTCATTTTGCAAAGGTAATGGACAATCTTCTGAAGTTAACCGAATTATAATTTCACTGTGCATCTTCACAGGCAAAAATTTTCTGTTCCTTGGTGGTACTGAACACCACAGTGTCTCTAGTGAAGGACCAGAGCAGAGACACAGATGTCAAAGTATTTTGAGAAGTGCATGGCCATTGAAGCTGCCCTCAAAAACTAATTGGGAAAGACAGCAAATGCCCAAAGATTTGAAGCTTCCTTCGGAGGTGTCATTTCTCTTCACTGGCTGCAGAAAATGCCCTACAAAACTGATCTCTTAATTTAGACACCTCAAATAAGCACCTAAAGACAAAGGGATTAATCAAGGGCCTGCCAGAGAACCTAGCAAATGGATCTTTTGCTGCCTTCCCACCTGAGGCAGCATGTGGGTTGCCTGCATTTCAGGTCCCTGTGTGTGAAAAAAGGATAATATTACTGCCTTAACTCGCAAGGGGACGATAAACATTAAATGATTATTATGCCCTCTGAAAGTACGGTAATGAAGGTCGCAAGTATAAGCACCCTTGCTAGGTAAGTTTGTACACATTTATTTTCACTTAACAGCTACTTCTACTTTGCAAAGCTTCCTAACACTTACTGATCCTCCTGCAGGACTTGCAGTGACTCTCAGTCCCTGCCCACTGTAAACTTAAAAGCATTTGTGAGAAGCGAAGCTGATACATTTACATAGCAACACAGGAAGCGACCTTTGCTTGGTGGGAGCAATCCCCACTGTGGTCAACAGCCACAGAACAGGACAAATCTTTATGTTTTTATCCCTTTTATTAAGTTTTGCAGAACTAATTTCCCAGAATCTCCTCAAAGGCCAAATCCCATCAATATTTCCATTCCCAGGTGGTTCCTCTACACATGACAAATGTAACTTCAGAAGAAAACAGGTGGAACACCAACCACCCCAGCCTGGGGTGGAACACCAACCACCCCAGCCTGGGGTGGAACACCAACCACCCCAGCCTGGGGTGGAACACCAACCCCAGCCTGTGAAAGCCTTCTATAACCACCCTGGTGTTTGCGGAGCACCCTCTGCATCTTCAGAGGGCAAGTGGACAAAGCAGGAAGACAGAGTCTGCCCTCCAGCTCCCAGAAAACCCCTCGCCAAGTTCACGTAACTTCTCCTGCACCGTTTTACGCCAGGGAGAATGCTGTACAACAGGGACACTGCTTTCCCTCATTAGTCATATAAAAGCAAAAAGAATTATCTCAGAATTTTTAGGTTAACTCAGACATTCTGGTCTACAGCAGAGAGCTAAACGCGCCTTCCCTTCACCATCAACGTTTGGCTTCTATTCCGTTTCCATCCTGAGCGCCCCTCTCCATCTGCACCTTAAAGCTGAAAATCACTGTGTTTGACATGGGACAAGAGCGGGTGGTATGATGGGAAACACTTCAAGTTACAGAGCACATCGACGAGACAGTGAGAAAGGTAAAAAAGTAGCAAGAATAGAATTAGTCCTTAGGACTACAAAATCAGGCACATAATCTCAGGTGAAAAATAACTGGTTTGTAGCTAAAAGCACAAGCAGAGGAAACCTTGACTAGGGGCAGAACAATAACGTGAACATTACCTTAGCAATTCACAGCCTAGTCATTCATTTGAAAGATCTCTTCAAAGCAGCTGTTTCAGAGTCTGGAAATTAAAATAATAATAAAAATATAATTAAGACAAATCCATTTATTATTATAATACTGGAGCATCTCATAATAAGAGTTAACAATAAGATAAACTTCCCCTTTACAGAGCCTTGTGCCTGCTCCAGAAAACACAACAGATTTGCAGTAAGGACATGCTGGTATTTGGAAGATCCTAACCAGTATAGCACATTCCTTAGTGGAAGTACCTGATTAGTTTATCAAAAAAAAAAAATAAAATGCCTTCCTTTTTCTTTCCTCTTCCATAAATATGATAAAAAATAAGTTATTTAAAAATTAAAGGCATTTAGAATAATAGCCTTCCTAATGCAAAGTATTTATTTCTTCTTTCATCATCCATAGTTTATCACATTGATTTTTTTTTCTGTAGTTTACTTAGTATTAGTCTTGCACTGATCTCATCAATAAGAAATGAATGTTGGTAACTTTCAAAACCACTATATTATTTTTCCTTTTATTTGTAGAGAATTTTTCTTCTCTCAGTGGTATTACTGCAATAAGTCAGTCATTATTTCTTTATGTTTTCCCTCCTTTCTTTAGTATTTCATTTCCCTTTACAACACATCTCGTGATCACAAAGAAAACAGAGACACTTATTTCTTTTAACAGTTGAAATTGCTGCAAGTGATTTAACTGTCATTTAATCTGATTCCTCTCTTCTGTCTGTGGAGAAATATGTTTAATGTACTGGAAATTATGTTAATAAGAAAAAGCATTATCTCATTTAATGAAATAAATATACAAATATTTCAAAATAAAATAAAGAGGCAATCTTCACCGAGGAAAAAATGTCTCTTATGGTTTGCATAAAATAAACAAATGAGAAAAATTAATGAATACATTGAAATATACTGACAAAAATTATGCCTACACTCAAAGGGGAAAAAATAAAAGAGAAGGTGACTGAATTGCATCTTACCTAATCAAATGCTTTTTAAGAAAAAACAGAAGCAAGCATAAGGGCTCAGGGTACAAATTATCATTTGTCCTCTCAAAAATAAAAAAGGGCACCATTTTTCTTTGATTTTTTTTTTTTATTTTCTTCATTTGGTGCTGAAATAATATTTATTATTTAATGACTGCATTTACTTCAGCCTTTAATTATCTTTGATCCTTTGCCACAAAATATGTTTAATTTACGGTAAAGAACTTTGAACTCCTCTTTAGGTAATCGTAACAGTCAATAACTCCATTTCTAAGCTTTTACATTATTGAAGCACACAACTAGTGTGCACTAAGGTTAAACAAATATTGTTAGTGGTGAGAGCAAAACTTGTAGCAATTATGTAATAAAAGCATGACCACTGCAACAGAAACACATAATTAGCGATTTAATTACAGACATCAAAACAAACTAAAGATGTCAATAAAAAAAAATCTTGTGTGACAAACTGATTTCATTTCCCTATTCTGCAATTCTAGATCTTAATGTACTACTTTATGTTTTCTTGTATTTCAGAAATAAACAGTGCAAAACAAAAAGCAGATCCTCAGGGTCATCCGTCTGAGTGCAACTGTGGTAGAAATTTGATCAAATCCTGGGTTTACTTTCTCACTTTTAAGAATCTGTACAATGCTGATTTTTTTATGCTCTCCTTTAAAAATAATCAGCAGCAATGAAAATGCTGTGCTGCCAATTCATTTCAGTAGTTTTAGTAGTGTGCTTCACAAGCCTTCCAAGGCTTTCTCCAGATAGCCTGGTTTCTCTTTCATTTCCCCCTCCTTACAAAGTGTTATAAATCATAACTCCAATAAAAGCACTTTTGCAACTAAGAACAACAACAAAGAGTCAGATGTGAGAGATATCTTCTTGCTGGAAACAAAGTTTTACTTTCCTGTAATTCTTGTTTTGACTTATATACTTGTGAATCTAAATTTGAGAAGGACAGAAGCAATGCAACAAATGTTTTGGGTAACAATTAAACAGTTCACCTTTATCCTTTAAATAAGCATCTAAAAACTCTTACTCTGGAACTCTAAACCCACCGAAGCCGGTAACAAAGCTCCTAACAGATCCAATGGGCATTTCATCGCATGTTTCCGGAGACTCTCCTCCTATTTCTAGTCTACTACTTCAAGCCCACTTCAAGAATTTTAAGATATCCTTATCCTCATGAAGGATGCATAGTAAAAAATTATTTTATATATACATATATAGTACCCTGAGCCTTTATGCTTCTGTTTTTTTCTTAAATTTATATATACACATACATACACACAAACATATATATACACACATGCATATATATATATACACACACATATATATAAAAATGTAAATATGAGACACTAAAAATGACTTCCATCTTGAGGTCCTACAGCTGATTCATCTTGGCTGGATGCTTAAGCCATTAGTGACGATTATATTATGCACAAAGCACATTTCCACTGAAGTTTAGATTGTAACTCTTGAAAAACAATTTAAACAAGTTTAGAATCATTAAAGAAATACAACTGTTTTCTGTACCGATATCAGAGTTTTTAATGGATATACTTTTTCTGCTAAATTTGAGTCCTACAGAAAACATTCTCTATAGTTGCTGTGATCACGGTTTACACAGATAGTTGGAAGAGGATAACACTAGACATTCAAGAGCTTTACTTTCTTAATTTAAGGTTTACAGGGCATTTAGAAAACAAAATCCCCCAAATCCACTGTATTTCTTTTATAACTAGAGTGAAGAATGTTTGGCAGTACAAATGAATTAGGAAATTACTCCCCTGCCGTGAAAAAACATTACACTGTTAACATGCAGATATGCACTCAAAAAAAAAAAATAATAAACCCACCAATTCAAGAAGATGAGAAAGTAGCAGTTTTAGCATAAAACCCTCTCCATTTCTGTAATGTGGATGTCAATAACTGACAGCTATAAGCCGCCTGCCGAAGACGCCGTGAACCTCGTGAACCCCAGCCCCAAGCCCAGAGGACACCCCCGACCCACAAGAGCAATGTGGACCCATCTCGTCAGGTCCCTTCTCCTGCTGCCAAATCACTGCTTTTCACCACTGCCAGCGTCGGACCTCTGGCAGGAGCATGTCCACGAGCCTACCTCTGACTTCCAACTCGAAGGGCTTCTCGAGTGACATGCTTGGCGAGCAATAGATTCCCTACCCTGAGAAAGCCAATTTAAAGAGTTTGCTGCAAGTCAGAAAGAGCAGATCAACAAACGGCGTTCTGCAGATCCAGGGCAGCTTCAGGGCCAGTAGCACAGCCCATCGAAAGACTGTTTGAGCACCTCTGAGTCCTGCCTCAATCATGCCAAAAGTGCCTCCAGCCTCCAGGGCTGCTCTGGATGAGACCCACAAGCTTGGCAATTTCGAGTTACAATAATCTCATAGGTTCTGCTGCAGCAATACTTCAGGGAGCTGCGTCAAAAGACTTGGAGTACGAGGTGGGGGAACGGTCTCTTCTTCGCTGGTGGCAACGTGACCATGGAGCCACAGTGCTCTGTGCTTGCTGCCAGCCCCCCGGGATGAAAACGCTGGGTTGTCGTACGGCACGTGCAAGCGCAGCTGCTTGTTTCGGTTCCTCTTTCGGACCTCTTGGCTCTTCGAGATTGAGTACACTACCACAACTCAGCCTGCGATACCAACAGAGACGGAAAGCTGCGAGGGAAAAGCTAGCATCTTATGTACTTCTGAAGCTTCTCCTACCTCTTTTATGTAGTTTGTTAGCCTTTTATCGCAGTCTTTTTAAATATATTTGAATGTATTTGATTTTCATATTTTCTCTGTTCCTCTAATAAAAAGAATTAATTTATGTACCTTTGAAGACAGCTCTCTGCTTTCCCACTATGCAATAGGCATCCCCCTCCCCCCTTCCAGGAAGGGCTAATTACAGGTCCAATTTTCCAGGCTGAACCTCAGCAATGTGTGCAAATACTGAATCTAGAAAAGCAAGTAGGTGCTTGAAACCAGATGATGGAAATGCATCTGTTTGAGCAAAAGGAGAGAATCTGAATGCCACACTTTGAAAGCTGTACTTCCTCATCCAACCTTTTCTACCGGCTGTACACAGTTCTGCAAACTATGTTGTATAGCCTCTATCTACTCTACAGAAACGCATCATTAATCTAACAATGCTGAAACATCATGAAAAGAACAAGCGAACAGAATTAAAAAAAAAAATAAGAGGAAAGAGTAAATACACATGGAACCTAAGCTTTACAGACCTCTCCTTCAGTGTTATGCAGACCGCAAATATTGTTTCATTTTATTTACAAAGATAGCACATTTAATCAACTCCACGGAACTACAGTATTAAGGTGTACTGTGTACTTTAAGAAAAAATACATTCCTTATTTTTCAAAAGACAATTGATAACAGATATCTCAAAACCTCTAGTATCCTCGATGCCTATTTGAAAAAGGTATCGATAACAGAGGATCAAACTTCTACAAACACTCTCCTTCCACAAAGCAATCTCAAAGAAGATGCTTAAGAGTGAAAGTAAATACAGGACACAATCGTTATCTGGGTGAAGCCATTTAGAAGCACAGTATGGGCTCTGTTGGAGAGAGATCTCCTCTTTCCTGTAGAATTCCACACTGATTTATTAAGCTGCAACAAACACAGCCTTGGATCAAAGCACAAATTACAGCATACCCCTATTACTGTATCTGTAGTTTGTTTAGTTGTTTTTTTTTTCTTATAGAGTAATGCTTTTTGATTTCCTATTCTTCTTCATAGGAGTTTTTAGTTACACTGATCGGATAGGAAATTAACTGGGGACATCACACTTCATCCTTCAAGCCTTCTCCTCTTCTCTGCTTATCTTACAGGCTTGCTGCCCTCACAATTCCTGTATTTTTTAGCACTGACAATACAAGCTGCAGACACCTCTTCAACCGACATGACTGGTTCCCCATAACTGAAGGGGGAAGGAGCTATCCAGAGACTATTCCATGCTCAAGAACAGGAGCAGGAAAAAAAAAGATTCTTGAGCACAAATGATGACAGAGCTCCTGTTCTGCCAAATAGACTCTTGTCCTTCCTTATAACACTTGCAACTCAACGTGGTAAGCCATCTGCAAAACCGAACAACTAGCAAAATTTTGTGAATTACGTTAAAAATCATTTCCTCCTTGTTTTGATGGTAACTGTACATATGTACCATTGTTTTTCAAGTAGTCCTTTTTAAGTATCATCACTTGTACAGAAGACTTCTTCAGGTTACAGTCATAACATCTATGTTTAGGTAAGTCATTAGATATGTAAGTCCGGAGACCTAAGCGTTCCTATTTCCAGTTTTTCATGAAACTGAGTGTGTCCCTGCCTCTCTTCTAGTCAGAAACTACATTCAAATATGCTACTCTAGTATTTCTAGCACCATTCCTTCTTAGAATCCAGTGGAAAGGTGCTTACAAACATAATTAAGTGTTCTCAGACTTCAAAAAGTGTTCAGAGTCCAGTTGGTTGAAGCCCTGGAGTAGGGCTAAGACAGATTTTCCCCTCACTACTATTTTTTTCACCTTCAGTTGACTTCCATATGTCTCGCAACAGTTCATTGTTAGGTGATAAAATCAGAACATCAAAGATGGTTTAAATATTAATTTATTCCTATAGGATACCAGTGTGTTTTATTTAACAAATAGAAATTCTCTATATTTCTTAATTCTCTATATTTCCTTAAAGCCAACAGCCAACAGGAATCTGATCATGTAGCCAGTATCCCAGGCTTGGTGCATTTTTATTGCTCTCCAGTAGCACGGTTTAACTCTTGATGTATTCTTCCTATTTAACTGCTATTTCAACATTAATAAAGTGATCAGTTTCTAAAGTTCGTTCAGGTAGAATTATAACAATCTGCAAGACAATGTGGCCCGGTACAAGTACCCACAAGTAAGTTTTACCAGCTGGAGAGGAGGTGGAGGAATAAAGAATATATTTAAATGCATAATAGAGTTAAGGCTATGATTCACACTAGTTGCACATGTGAACAAGGTGTGCCAAATAGCAATTTTTCTACATTTGAGGTTTGCAAATTAATAAAGTCCCCATGTGGAGTAAATAGCATTGCTCTATTACCTGCAGTGAGCTGCCCTTATATATACAGTAGATTTAATGAAGATAACTTCTATTCAAAGATATAACTACAAAAAGATGCGAGTGAACTACTTCTATCACATTTATCCTTGTCATCTAGGATTAGCTAATCCCAGTTTAGCTCTGTACATAATATATAATTGCATATCAACAATATCAGCCTGAAAGCCTGTCTCACTTCTTCTAGTGGTTTCCCAAGTTAAGCATTTTTGTCCTGCTAATGAACCTTTTGTTACAGTAAATATGATTCTGTAAGGAATTTAATGCATGCAAATGTAATGACATAGGAGCATTACATAACCACTCTCCTACAAGAATTTATACAGTACAGGCTATAATGAAGCTAGGCTATAAATGATGCATATACCTCCAAGGGAAAAGTAGGTTTTGGGGGATTTTGTTGTTTTATTTTTTGTGGGGGGTTTTATTGAGTGGATCTCTATAAATAACAGTGTGGCAAGAAATATTTTCCAGTGATTCCAAGTGTTTGGAGAAAGGCATCGATCAATATGCTGCTCAATCATAAAAGAAAGACAGTTAAAAGATTAGAAGCTATTTATTACTTTCTAGGAAATTTATTTAATTAAGGAGACATAATAAAAAGCAAAACCAAAATAAAATATACTCTCATGCTATTCTATAATAGAAAATATACTTGCTACACACAAACATACACATTTTGGGGGTCAAGTACGCCTGGCAACAGGAATTTGAAAATCCAAGACCAGATTCTGGAAAAGCTCCGACGAGAACTCTCCTCACTTTGCACGAGCTGAAGAGCAGGCCCTGCGAACTCGCACCTAGCAAATATCACCTTCCATGAAGCAAATAACTCCCGCAAGTTTTCCAATGCTATTTTTGAGAAGGTACAGAGTTTCTAAATATATAACAAACTTTGCAATCTTCAGAGATTAGTATCTGGTGACATCCTCCCATCTCGGTCCTCTTCCTTCACCTCCCTTCAGCTGTACACAGATATTTAAAGAAAAGGGTAAGATATGTACCGGACATTAGGTTGCAGGATCAGCTTTGGAAATAAAACTGTGCTCATAAAACAAGCATCTTATTTGTTTGCTTTTAGAGAACTGAAGAGAATGACAGTTCGTCTTCCATCATTGCTGAACTTCCCTAAGACGACACTGTATATTTCAAGTGGTACTTCTGTATTTTTCCTAAAACATATATTTGTATAGTTATGTTATCCTAAAAAGCACCTCTCTTGTCCCGCATGCATACAAATTAACAGACAAGCAGACAGAAGAGTCTCTAGTTTGCATACAATCTTCTCCCAGTTTTCCCTAGACTTTACTTTGTGTTTGACAGGTGGAATTTTACCTCCAACCATTCAATTTTGTTCTAGTATTGCTGAACTCAAGGCAGAGAACTCACAGCTTCTTACTGAAATTAAGTTATACCACAGAAACTACTACTGTACTACACTTCTGAATTTCAAAAAAATCTAATTTGTTACAGAGAAATGTGAAATACAAGTGTCTAAGTATCACAAAAATCCAACATTAAGGATACCTAACTTTTTATAGTTTAGCAAGAATTAAATCTCATCATCACAAAGTAATTCTTAAATACTATAACCCAAGACTCTGGAAATGGGCTCGGCATTCTTTCGTTGTGGAAAAGGTACTGTACCTCTCCTACTCCCCTCCCTTGAAGTATTTAAATAAAAAAAGCAAATATTGTCATGGAAGTTCTGTTTGGAATATAGAAGCAGATAGCACAAACTAATTTGTCAAATGAACTGATAAGGTTTGCAAAGCACTTAAAGAAAGCAAAGGATAGAAGTTGCCAAACTCTTGGGACTCATGTATAAATTGGACTTCTTGTCATGTATATTGCACTGTTAAGTAATTCTTCCTTCCCAGTTCAGACTTTATAATATATTGCAGAAAAGCACAGTATAGATTTTCAGATCCACAATAGAATATGCCTGTTTCAGAGGCATTTTTGTGCATGCACCTACCTATACATTTTCTAAGTTGATCACAGGTTCCTGCCTTGGAACACTTTGGCCTTTCGTGATGATGCTTGGAAGTCCAGTAGGAAAAAGGATCAACACATTTATTCCAGGAAAAAAATAATAATAAAAAATCCACTTTTTTCAAAACACAAGGCCACAACAAGCAAGATGACACAAGTAAGATGGCATTCAGCAGCCCTGAGGGTAGATAGGAACTTGGACTACAGGTGCTTACAGCTTTTCTAGTTCACACCATGTTGTGAGGATGTATAGCTCAGATCTGGAGAAAATATACAGCGTCTGCTATAAATAATTATTTTGATTTTATACCTTATCCCCTTTCACTTGCATATACAGTATTAAAAGCTAATATATTATTCAGTAGCTTTAAAGGCTCTTTTCTGGTCTTTTCAGCGGTGTTACTGTCTTTCGCATCCTGTCAGAGCATTAAGATATCATAGAGCTTTGTAACAATTTACTACACAAACCAACGTGCACTACGCCAGTCTCGTATGGATGACTAAGTATGCTGACGTTACTTTATTAATACACACTGTAATAGTCTGCCTAGAGTGCAGGCTGAAATGCTAACTACCATAGGAACAAAAAAAATACCAGTTTTGAAAATGAGTTACTCAGCCCAGTCTTTCAGTCATACACCACAACGAGTCTCTCCAGCCCAAACTTGGAGTACAGGGACAGGATCCCTATTACTCTTCCCAAGTATATAGCCATGCTGCTCCCACCAGAGTGCCTGCGTGTGCTGGGATTTGGTTCCCACTTTATCATGCTGCACAGCCAGACAGGCTCTGCCTAACTGCATGCACAATAACTGTTCCAAAATACATTTATTTTAAATGCCAACATCAATTAACAAAAGGATGATTCCCAGCTATTTGCTGCTTGCTAGGGACCTCTTCTATAGTTGCATGCAGCATACCAAGGTGCAAAATAGCCAGCACTGTTCTTTTTAAAGCAATAAAAAGTCAATAAACTGTCACAGTGAAGATACAGATGTCAAACTGAAACACACTGTTTAGCCCAAATGGACCATTTGAAAAACAGGTTTTACATATCATTTTGAACATCCCTTTGACCAGGTAGCATAGGGAGACAAACCAGTGGTGCGAAAGCACTGTCTAGGGTGGGCTGCCGCAGGAGATCCTTGATGCGTCTCACAAACAAGTAACAAATAATAACACCACAATGACAGGTTTCTCTTTAAGAAAACGACAAGAATATTTTCTACCCTACAGAGTGTTTGCATCAATCATGTACCTGTGGTTTTCACAGTGAGCTGGACTATTATAAGATTGATGATAAGCTCAAACACAATACTTGACCTAAATACATTATGTAGCAGTGGATGCCTGTTAAGTAGGTCAGCATGGGCTCTTAAAAGTTATGCAAAACTTATTGCTACCACATAGCAGACATGTCACTAGTCAAGAAGTATGAGAATCACTTTTACAGGCTGGAGGAAATTTCTTCTCAACGTATGAAAATCTGTGTCGCCACACTTAAAATGGCTTAAATACTAGAATATGCTGCTTGTCATATGTCTTTAGGTCTCAAAATAAAATAAAAGTGAGCTGGGCAGCTGATGAAAAGTCTAACAATCCTGAGGACAATCCCGAGTTTCACCTCTGTGGAAGACTTCTCTGAAAATTATTGTTCAAATAAATGTTTTCCATTCCTGCCATCAAACAAATTGTGATTTATAGGGCGCATCAGACAAGCCTGTCAAGCTAAGGAAGTTTGTATTTAGTAGCAATTAATCAGAAATAGCTATATTACCACTGTCTTGATCTTGGAAGCTCTTAAACAGCATGGTATAGGAAGGGCAAATGCAGAGAAACGAACAGAAGTATCTGTCTGCCATCCCCTGCCTCAAAAGCGGGTGCAATCTTGTCTGCACTAAGTCAGCCCATCAGCCATCTATGTAACCGTGCACGGCTGAGCCTCCTCCAGGCAAAGCCCAGCCAGATTCCAGGGACTCGTATTATTTAACAGCAAGATTTAACACTGTCATTTGATTTGAATTTACAGCTCTCATTCACCGAGTATCCTTCTCGTATCAGTTCGTGATGGCAAAACATAGATCTATTAATAGCTCAAAGAGACTATTCTGGGGCTTCCCATTCAAGTGCTGTCAAAGAAGAGTCCAGGAAGCAAGGATTTCAGACTCAGTATCAGTCCTGCATCAGTTCAAGGCTTGCCATCATTTTCACCGTATCATACCTTCATATATATTTTTGCTCAGCATGCAAGTAAGCATGGCCACGAGGTTGTGGTCACACTGCAGGGTACTGTGCATAACCTTTTCCTGTGMAGAAGCTTCCTCAGGACAAATAAAATACTGTTAAGCAAGGACTCGCACATTAGCTCTTTGCATTTCCTTTATCTGTACTAAGCAGCCTGCAGACAGAGATCATTTAAAAAAAGAAAAAAGAAAAAAAAGAAAGAAAACAAAACAAAATCCCCACTTTTTTTTTTTTTTTTAAACCAACAAAGACATACTGAAAATCAGTGACAAAAATTAATTTTTCAGGAGCAGGAGTAAAYGAGCAGTTGGAGTTAATTTTGACAAAGTAGGTCTCACAAGGCTTTCCACTGGCCTCTCGGTATTGAGGTTCATGTATGCAAGCAGCATATTTTAGTTAGCATTCGACTTGGAAGCTTTTCCTTTGAGACAAGCGATTATTTTCTTTTTCCGTCTGACCTAGTGAATACCGCAATGCTCAAATATACTGTATTTCTGCCCTGCAGGCAGCAATGTCCCACCAACTTTCCACCAAATGCTCGTAACACAAGGCAAAATGACGACCAAAGTTATTTTGCATATTGAAAACAAATACACGCTATTGTGTTTCTTCTTTTATTGTTTTGTTATTTCATCATTATTCACCACAGTTCTTTCCTTCATTTGCAGAGTTTGGGTTTTAATGTAATGGCCATTCAATAAAAATGTTGCTTTTAAGGGTTTGCATATCATCCCATTTTCTCTTCAACCCTTCAGCAACCATATGGCAAGCAATCAGGTCTGCAATCACTAGGTCCATATTATGTAGAGCATGATTTCAGCATTATGCTATTACCCATCTGTTTCTGTAGAAAAAGACATGAACCCTTGTATAAGAGGTCACTGGTTTCATTGCACACCGTATTCCAGAAATCTATCTCTGTTCACTTGAGATCACTTTCGTGATTTACTGTAGTCTTTCAGGCCTAGCTTCCCCCCTTCTCTTTCTCCTTCCCTGCC